>NC_074670.1:28328319-28333319 GCF_029448725.1 Salvelinus fontinalis | reverse complement strand
TACTCTGCTGGCTACATAGATGGGTTAGGGTTAGATGGCTCAGTCCCTTTCAAAGAATTTCTATTAAAATGACATTTTCTCTCTTACGTCCCTTTTCATTTGCATGCTGTTGTAAATAAAATAAAAGAATAGGTAATTGTGCCCCAACAAATCCTAATCGTTTGTTCCTCAGTTTATTTAGATTTGATATCAAGTGATGCCTTTTGAGCCCCAGGTAACAATTGACTTTCAGCCGTTTGAGTTAATAGCCTTGTCTCTAGCTTGTACGGATCAATATGTGTATTAATTAATCACCGCTATCAGGAGCCGGATCTGGTTCCATTTGTTGTTACATCAGCAAAATATCAATAGAGAAAGTGGACTCCCTGATCGTCATGGCAACTTCATCTCTTAGGTCAAAGAGAGTTTATCTTATCTTGCTGGCGAGAGTGGCAAACTGCTTAGGAATCTAGTTTAGACTCTAAGATCATCGATTTAAGCTTTTTTTCTTGTTGTTTCGGGGAGGGGAGAAAAAAAGAGGGCTGCATTCTAATCACAACAGAGATGTTAAGATTTGAATATTGATCACTCTCCAAAGGCCATTATAGGATAGCTATGGCCTCTAGTCCAGCTGTTGTTCAAGTACGTCCTTTTAAGACCCAAACAAGACTTTGATTATCAGTGTCAGCGTGTCAACACGGAGTATGTCTGTGTAGCTGTCTGACAGTACGATTCCTACTGCTACAGACACAGGCTGAGTCTGAAATGCATCCTTCCTACTATATAGGATGCCAAGTCAGACACACAATACAATGTTAACAGACCAGTGTCTATACACATCCTGACACTTCTCTTCATCATGACACCATAAACATTCACATATATTTTTTGGCATATTGAATAATAAGTAAATTGATAGATTTTGGTATATCCCTGTATCAGCCACATTTATCTTGGTGCACAGTTCATAAAAACGGTATTGTAGATAACATAGCGGTAGGCAAGTTTGTTTCGATAAAGGCTTTGTGTATATTATGAATATGGCCAGTTTTTACAGGATGTAACTTTGCAATGTGCATGTTGATATGATATGAATATAATCATGTGTGGGTCTGCGCATCATCATCATGTGTCAGGGAGGTGGACCAGGGTCTGGTCTCACAGGAAGTTGGCCTGGTGGTGTTGGGATCTGCTGTGTCCTTCTATGACTATGGCCCAATTGGTACACTATTCCCTATATAGTGCACTACTTTTGGCCAGAGCCCTGGTCAAAAATAGTGTACTACAGTATATAGGGGATACATTTGGGATGCACACCATGCTTCTACCTCATCAGCGGGAGAATAGTCCTCAGGCTAGGAGCACACAGGAACATGTTTTTGCCCCCCTCTCTTTTTGCCTTCAGGACACAATTGCCTCATTTAACATTCTCTATTTGGCCCCTGCCAAGAGGGGAAACAGCCAGGGAGTAAAAGAGCCACCACACATCATGAATTCTTTCATTTAACTTGTAAATTCCCTTTCACCTTGGTGATGGCTGCACGTTTATCTGTCGTGATGGCTGGAGATATCGCTCAATTAAGGGCTTTTCTGAGGTTACTTCCCAATATCGGAGTGATGTTTGTCGTCTGACGTCATGTTATATTATCAATATGGATATTATGGGTTCTGTTTGGGGTTTTTAAACAGCTTAGAAGATGAACACTTGCCTTCCTCTGTTCTATTCTAAAGCAGAATGTTCAAGGACTCTATTGTTCTAGAATTTCTCTGGAAACTGTTTCCCCACTGTGGAGAACTACAGTTCCCATGTATCTTTTTGGGGGAGAAAATGTTTCAATGTTGTGTCAATAATGTGCTATTAGTTACAGTGTGCTCACAAAGTCATGCATTATCACTGCACAGTTCTTTTCTGGGGTGCCAGTTTCCTGCAGTGAAGGTTTGGTTGAATCCAGGCCCTTGAGGATAGAGGAGGTGACTCAGCCTAGCAGCTGTGAATGTAAAAATGAGTTGTGAACGTAATGTAATAACAAAAGTCTACAGCTTTACCCTCACAGGAGCAACAACGTCCTTTGTTTTTCTTTTCCATGGCATATTAGGTGACTGAAAAGGGGTGATTTAGTCAACATCATTCTTTGACCAAGATATGAGTTGGCACGGCAGAAAATGAAGCCCTAATAGCTGTTACGTTTAAGTCTCTCTCTTGGCAGGAATTAGCCAAGGCTGTGAAGGACAAGAACAGGGGAAGATGGAACTTTGCATTTCTTGGGCATTAAGGATAAAACGTGGCAGGCGTCGTAGTTAAGGGATAGGTGGCTACAGCGGATTAAGTAGCAAGCCTTTCAGTTCAATTTGTACATCCGCATTTCTCTGGGCCCAACAGCACAAAACACTGCTAAGGGTTCACTGGAAAATCACTAATGACAAAGCTTTGTAAATAGATAAACAATTTATGTCAAATGTGCTGAAAATATAAAACAAACTTCAAAACATGTTAATACTTTAAAGAGGCTATGTTTTGATTGGCAGCATAGCGTGGCAGCAAAGCGCGTACGGCTGTTGACAGCCCAGTTTACATCCCCCTGATCAGAGGGCATATCTGCATATGATTAGCCTGGATGCACACAAATATTCATAATGGAATGATATGCCAATTGTCAGTGGCTGATGTTGATCGATTATTTTTTAAACGAGATTATGCAAATCAGATTGGAGGAAGAAGTGAGTCTGAAAGGCTGTGATGAGAAGAGTGACAGGTTGCAAAGTGTTATTTCTCCTGTCCTGTAATTAGTCCCCAGCAGTTTGAACTAGGTCAAATAAATAGCTATGAAGTGAGATGGTGATGGAGAGGAATGGAACTGCCTACCTGCCTTTCAGAATCAGGCAGCAGTGGATCTCATCTCAAAGAATTCTAATCTGCTAATTGCTAAATACTGGTCTGGTGACAGTGACCGAGTAGCTTTGACCGAGCAAAATGCTTTGCCTTATTATATCAGATGTGTTTTTTTTTAACCAAGGTTACACCAATCAGCCATTCCCCAGGCCCAAACCACAGATAGCTTGGCTAAACACATCCTCTCATTCAAGACATGATAGTTAGAGTCCCAGTTTAGTCTAACTGAAACCTATTGATTCTGTCTCTATAAAAGGCTGGTATTAACGTCCATCCCCGTGATAAAATGGTGGTGATGCTTTAGTGGGTGTAACATGCTGGTCTACACAGACCTAGAGCCCAGAGTAGACCATGGTCTCTCTGTGTGAACCATGTGTCTGGGATTCTCCAAAGAGACACATTTGACCATCATGAAGTTGAAACAGGATAACAACTGGGTCAGATGATAAGCTCGAGCAAAACAGGGGAAGAAAGTAGAAGAAAGTGATTGATTGATGTCTCTTTCCACAAGCAGTTGACAGTTAGTTTAGGATCAGATGATTTCACTCTCTAGACTGGAGTGAGGGGAAGCTAGGCAAATCTTCAGGACCAAAAGGTCAAGGGCTTGTCTCCTCTCCTTCCTCCTCTCCTTCTCTCCTCTCCTTCCTCCTCTCCTTCTCATACTCTCCCTCTCTTTCTCAACAGCTTGCTTTGACAAACAGGGAAATGTTGCAAAGATTCGTGAAACATAACGAACATACCGTCACAGCTAGTAATATTCTATGGAATGACTGACTATAGTTGGAGAATATAGCTCACTGGCCCTGTGGTCAGCATTAGCCCTAGACTGTAACATTTCCTTCTCAATCATTTGAATAGAATTTTCCTTTGGAGTATTGAATAAGATGAACAACAGCTTTCATTTGGGGTAAATCTGTTCTTGTCAGCAGGATCTGATAATGCTACGTGGTACCATAGTATGAACCAGCTAACCAGTGAGAACATGGAAGTTGTTTGAGGTGGAAACTACAGCAACTCTCTCTCTCTGTGGTTTCTGAAGGGGGTGAACATGCAACAGTGACAATGGATGATTGGATGATTGGATGATTGGATGCGTACTGTAAACAAACACAATCCACCACAGCCCTCTACGTCTACATCATCCTCAGCATCATCCCTTCCAAACCACCAACAGAGAATCCTTTCCCAGTACAAAGTTCAGTGCAGAGTCTTTGTGAGATGTGGTAAGATACTGGATCTCCAAGTTAATAAGGTCTTGTCTAGTCTACTGCTCTTTGACTAGTGTGAAGTCATCTCTATATCCAGTTAGCTGGTCTTGGAGTCTGGAAGTCACAGCAGATTTTAGGTACAACTGTTTACTAAAATCTAAAGTCATCCAAAAATGATAATGGCTATACTTTTCGACAGCCACAACGATGCCACTGTTTATGTGATATTGTGATATCACACACACACACACACACACACGCACGCACGCACACACGCACGCACGCACACACACACACACACACACACACACACACACACACAGCCTTATGGAAATGATTATGAAGGGCAGCATGGTGGTGATTCAGTAATGTGAGTGGTGTGTGTGTGATGCAGTAGAACCTGTCTCTTCAGACAGCCAGGCTGGGCTGTCTCCATTTAACAGGACTCTATCGCCCATTAGCTTTGTCTAGGGGACGCTTTCAACATCAGGGTCTCACTTGGAATGAAGTGGCTATGATAACAGCAGTCAAACTGCACTATTATGGATCAGTTGTTTTAATCATCTTCCATTGAAAAAACATTCCTCCTCTATTGACTACAACCACTAACCTGACAAAACATGGATTAGCCCAAAGAGATCCATCCAACCATCATTAGGGAAAGGAACCACTGTTTGTTTGAAGTGGTTGAAATGACAACCTTCTTGTCAAAGACTCCTCCAGGAGAATAAAAGGGATTTGTAATTAACATAATAATTATAGCCTATGTGTTTGACCTACGGTGTCCCGTTACAATGCTTCAATCCTTCAGCAATGCTTGGCAAAGCGTGATGATAAAAACCCCATTATACACAGTGAAAAAGTAATGAACTTTATGTATCAAAGATGTTTGTCTGGCAATGTTGTTATTTGGGTGAAGACCA
>NC_074670.1:26765399-26917899 GCF_029448725.1 Salvelinus fontinalis | reverse complement strand
GCTGAGAAGCAACCCCACACATGAATGGTCTCAGGATACTTTACTGTTGGCATGACACAGGACTGATGGTAGCGCTCACCTTGTCTTCTCCAGACAAACTTTTTTCCGGATGCCCCAAACAATCGGAAAGGGGATTCATCAGAGAAAATGACTTTAACCCAGTCCTCAGCAGTCCAATCCCTGTACCTTTTGCAGAATATCAGTCTGTCCCTGATGTTTTTCCTGGAGAGAAGTGGCTTCTTTGCTGCCCTTCTTGACACCAGGCCATCCTCCAAAAGTCTTCGCCTCACTGTGCGTGCAGATGCACTCACACCTGTCTGGTGCAATTCCTGAGCAAGCTCTGTACTGGTGGTGCCCCGATCCTGCAGCTGAATCAACTTTAGGAGACGGTCCTGGCGCTTGCTGGACTTTCTTGGGCGCCCTGAAGCCTTCTTCACAACAATTGAACCGCTCTCCTTGAAGTTCTTGATGTTCCGATATATGGTTGATTTAGGTGCAATCTTACTGGCAGCAATATCCTTGCCTGTGAAGCCCTTTTTGTGCAAAGCAATGATGACGGCACGTGTTTCCTTGCAGGTAACCATGATTGACAGAGCAAGAACAATGATTCCAATCATCACCCTCCTTTTGAAGCTTCCAGTCTGTTATTCGAACTCAATCAGCATGACAGAGTGATCTCCAGCCTTGTCCTCATCAACACTCACACCTGTGTTAACGAGAGAATCACTAACATGATGCCAGCTGGTCCTTTTGTAGCAGGGCTCAAATGCAGTAGAAATGTTTTTGGGGGATTCAGTTAATTTGCATGGCAAAGAGGGACTTTGCAATTAATCTGATCACTCTTCATAACATTATGGAGTATATGCAAATTGCCCTCACACAAACTGAGGCAGCAGACTTTGTGAAAATCAATAGTTGTGTCATTCTCAAAACTTTTGGCCTCGACTGTATTTCCCCAGCGCCAGATGAACTTGTGGATACCATTTTTATGTCTCGGTGTCCAGTATTAAACTTTTTTTTAAACTAGGCAAGCCAGTTAAGAACAAATTCTTATTTACAATGACGGCCTACCCCGGCCAAACCCGAACGACGTTGGGCCAATTGTGCGCCACCCTATGGGACTCCCAATCCCGGCCGGATGTGATACATCGAACCAGGGACTGTAGTGACACCTCTTGCACTGAGATGCAGTGCCTTAGACCACTGCGCCACTAGGGAGCACCGTATGAAGGGCGTTAGAAGTAGTTTCTCGAGCCAATGCTAACTAGCGTTAGTGCAGTGACTGGAAGTCTATGGGTATCTACTAGCATGCACGCCTCATTGCCAAAATCCCGAAGTATCCCTTGAATAGGCTTCCTCTTTGAACTCAAGCTTGCTATTGTAGGGAATAAAGAGATGCAGACAAAAACTGATAAAGAGAGTGAGAGGGCTAAAGAGAGTGAGACGGAAAAAGAGAGTGAGAGGGATAAAGAGAGTGAGAGGGAAAAAGAGAGTGAGAGGGATAAAGAGAGTGAGATGGCTAAAGAGAGTGAGAGGGATAGGGAGTGAGGGAAAAAGAGAGTGAGAGGGGAAAAGAGAGTGAGATGGCTAAACAGAGTGAGAGGGATAAATAGAGTGATATGGATAAAGATAGTGAGAGGGGAAAAGAGAGTGATAGGGAAAAGAGAGTGAGAGGGACTAAATAGAGTGAGGGGCTAAATAGAGTGAGAGGACAAAGAGAGTGAGAGTGATAAAAAGAGTGAGAGGGCTAAAGAGAGTGAGAGGGATAAATAAAGTGAGAGGTAAATTGATAATTGGAGGACTAAAGAGAGTGAGAGGGGAAAATAGAGTGAGGGGGCCAAATAGAGTGAGAGGACAAAAGAGAGTGAGAGTGCTAAAAAAGAGTGAGAGGGTAAAGAGAGTGAGAGGGTAAAGAGAGTGAGAGGGATAAATAGAGTTAGATGCCTAAAGAGAGTGAGAGGTAAAAAGACTGTGAGAGGCCTAAATAGAGTGAGAGGGATAAAGAGAGTGATGGCAAAAAAAGAGTGAGATGACTGAATAGAGTGAGTGGGTAAAAGAGAGTGAGAGGACTAAAGAGAGTGAGTGGGCTAAAGAGAGTGAGAGGGATAAAGAGAGTCAGAGAGAAAAAGAGAGTGAGAGGGCTAAATAAAGTGAGAGGGCTAAATAGAGTGAGGAGACTAAATAGAGGGAGACGGCTAAAGAGAGTGAGAGGGCTAAATATATTGAGATGGAAAAAGAGAGTGAGATGAAAAAAGAGAGTGAGAGGGATAAATTAAGTGAGAGGGGTAAATAAAGTGAGAGGGATAAATAGAGTGAGAGGGCTAAATAGAGTGAGAGGGTTAAATAGAGTGAGGGGCTAAATAGAGTGAGAGGACAAAAGAGAGTGAGAGTGCTAAAAAGAGTGAGAGGGGAAAAGAGAGTGGGAGGGAAAAGAGAGTGAGATGGATAAATAGAGTCAGATGCCTAAAGAGAGTAAGAGGTAAAAGGAGTGTGAGCGGGCTAAATAGAGTGAGAGGGATAAATTTAGTGAGAGGACTAAATAGAGTGAAATGGCTAAAGAGAGTGAGAGGGATAAATATAGTGAGAGTGCTAAAGAGAGTGAGAGGACTAAATAGAGTGAGACGGAAAAAGAGAGTGAGATGGAAAAGAGAGTGAGAGGGCTAAATGAAGTGAGAGGGGTAAATAAAGTGAGAGGGATAAAGAGAGTGAGATGGAAAAAGAGAGTGAGATGGAAAAAGAGAGTGAGAGTGATAAAAAGTGTGAGATGGGAAAAGAGAGTGAGAGGGAAAAAAGAGTGAGAGGGATACATATAGTTAGATGCCTAAAGAGAGTGAGAGGTAAAACGAGTGTGAGAGGGCTAAATAGAGTGAGAGGGATAAAGAGAGTGATGGCAAAAAAAGAGAGTGAGAGGACTGAATAGAGTGAATGGGTAAAAGAGAGTGAGAGGACTAAAGAGAGTGAGAGGACTAAAGAGAGTGAGTGGGCTAAAGAGAGTGAGATGGAAAAAGAGAGTGAGAGGACTAAATAGAGTGAGAGGGATAAAGAGAGTGAGAGGGATAAATAAAGTGAGAGGGCTAAATAGAGTGAGATGGCTAAATAAAGTGAGAGGGCTAAATAGAGTGAGAGGGCTAAATAGAGTGAGACGGCTAAAGAGAGTGAGAGGGATAAATAGAGTGAGATAGAAAACGAGAGTGAGATGGAAAAAGAGAGTGAGAGGGATAAATAAAGTGAGAGCGATAAATAGAGTGAGAGGGCTAAATAGAGTGAGAGGGATAAATAGAGTGAGAGTGAAAAGGAGAGTGAGTGGGCTAAATAGAGTGAGAGGACTGAATAGAGTGAGATGACTAAATAGAGTGAGAAGACTACAGAGTGAATAAACAAGGAGGGAAAGAGGGAAAAGGGAACCGGAATAGAGAGTGTAATACACTTAGAATAATCGACAACAGGCTGGCCATTAGAACCATCTTACCCAACATGCCCTTGCTTTCCTCTGACAGACACATGTCCTTCTCTGCGCTGGGCAGCACAAAGCCCACCACGAAGATCTCCACACCATCCGCCATCAGCGCCAGCCCCAGCACAAAGTACAGCGTCCACTGGAACTTCCCATGGCCACACTCCTGCAGGATGGTCTCGTACTGCTGGGCCAACTCCTCCTGATCCTTCCTCCTCTCCGCCTCGAACTGGGCCAGGTCCCTGATCTGAGCTTGGGGAGCAATCCCGTCCACCGGAACAGTTTTTCCGGACTCTGCCCGGGGGATTCCCTGGTACTCGCCCTCGTAGATCTCATCGTCTTCGTCGTGACCTTCCGTGGAGTCGCTGTGGCCGCCCTCTTCGTCGTTGGCCCGGCTGTCGTTGCGGTAGTAGCCGTCGCCATCTTGGCTCTGCTGCACGGGGTAGTCGTCATCATCGTCCTCTTCCTCGAAGCGCTTGTACGAGCGCTTGGTGTACTCGTCGGCCATTTTGTCCACGCTGCGGCCCACCTTCTTGCCCGCCTGCTTCTTCACCACCTTGGCGATGTCTTTGGCGCCGCGGATGAAGTCCTGCCGTCCGTCTCGTCCATAGCCGTCGTCCATCTTGGCTCTGGTGGTGAGGTTGGTTGCTGCTAGGAATGGGAGATATCAGGAGTGGCACAAGAGCATGGGTGTGAACTGGGGATCTCTGTGGATCTGGAATTCAGCGCCACGGACAGCTCTTTAATCAGCTACAGCCAGAATATTTTCCTCCAAATTGAGACCTGGAATGAAAGAGAGGATTCTGTTAGAATGGCACCTCCAACAGTGTAAAGAAAGTACGCAGCATCAACTGTCCATCACAGTTCTCACTCATTCTCACTCCAACTTTCAATCAAGAAATACAAACTATGGTGTTTCCATACTGTTCCAATTTTCACAAGAGTATACACCTGCGTCTGTACATGACAACTGGCCGGTGGCTCATAGTAATGGCTTCAACGGAATTATTTGGAATGGTATCGAACACATCAAACACGTGTTTGATACCATTCCATTCACTCCATTCCAGCAATTATTCTGATCCGTCCTGCCTCCTGTACGGCACATGCCACAGAAAGCCAAACTCAAGTGAAGTCAGTAACCGCATGGAGGTTCTCAATACCTGTATTCATGATTCTCAACAAATGGCCTTATTCCTATGGCAGAAGCCAGTCAGCCCACCTTATCTGACCCAATGTATTGTCCTTAAGAAGTGGACATGACAGAAGAGCCCCTGTTCTAACTCAGTGGCCTGCATTGATTGAGCACCAGTTATCTCATAGGTCTCTCCCAGCCCATCCACAGGTCACAGCATGGCATTTCCAATGGCTCTCGGCTTGAATCAAACCTTCAAGGGAACATACTGCGACACTGACGGCCCCGTTAGGAGCACTGCAATTACATTTGTTCCCAGGAAGTCTATAAAGAGACATTATTACTTCCTGTCTGACAATCTGGAGAATGGGGTGATATAAGCCTATTTGTCTAGCAGATGAATGCACTGATACGATGAGCTACTGTAGGCAATTAGGTAACACTACCAGTTTCTTTTGGGAGATAGCTTAGTCCTTCAGCTATATCCCTTTAAAAATCATCTTGTGGTATTCAGTGAACTTATGTGGCGTGGCAATAATGTTTTCTTAGTTTGTCTCGTGTCTGTCTAGTGTGGTCTAGTATGTGTCTAGTGAGTGTCTAGTGTGTATCTAGTGAGTGTCTAGTGTGGTCTAGTGTGGTCTAGCGTGGTCTAGAGTGGTCTAGTATGTGTCTAGTGAGTGTCTAGTGTGTATCTAGTGAGTGTCTAGTGTGGTCTAGTGTGTGTCTAGTGTGTGTCTAGTGTGTGTCTAGTGTGTGTCTAGTGAGTGTCTAGTGAGTGTCTAGTGAGTGTCTAGTTTGTGTCTATTGAGTGTCTAGTGTGTGTCTATTGAGTGTCTAGTGAGTGTCTAGTGTGGTCTGGTGAGTGTCTAGTGTGTATCTAGTGAGTGTCTAGTGTGTGTCTATTGTATGTCTATTGTGTGTCTATTGTGTATCTAGTGAGTGTCTAGTGTGTATCTATTGTGTGTCTGTTGTGTGTCTAGTGTTCACATCAAGGATCAAGGATCCTTGGAGGATCATATCACCTCCACCCTACCTGATACCCTAGACCCACTCCAATTTGCTTACCGCCCCAATAGGTCCACAGACGACTCAATCGCCATCACACTACACACTGTCCTATCCCATCTGAACAAGAGGAATACCTATGTAAGAATGCTGTTCATCGACTACAGCTCAGCATTTAACACCACAGTACCCTCCAAACTCGTCATTAAGCTCGAGACCCTGGGTTTTGACCCCGCCCTGTGCAACTGGGTCCTGGACTTTCTGATGGGCCACCCCCAGGTGGTGAGGGTAGGAAACAACATCTCCACCCCGCTGATCCTCAACACTGGGGCCCCACAAGGGTTCGTTCTCAGCCCTCTCCTGCACTCCCTGTTCACACATGACTGCGTGGCCATGCACGCCTCCAACTCAATCATGAAGTTTGCAGACAACACTCCAGTGGTAGGCTTGATCACCAACAACGACAAGACGGCAGGGAGGAGGTGAGGGACCTCGGAGTGTGGTGTCAGGAAAATAGCCTCACACTCAACGTCAACAAAACAAAGGAGATGATCGTGGACTTCAGGAAACAGCAGAGGGAGCAGCCCCCTATCCACATCGACGGGACAGTAGTGGAGAAGGTGGAAAGTTTTAAGTTCCTCGGTGTATATATCACGGACAAACTAGAATGGTCCACTCACACTGACAGTATGGTGAAGACGGCGCAGCAGCGCCTCTTCCTCCTCAGGAAATTGGCTAGTCACCTAAATCACTCACAAACTTTTACAGATGCACAATCGAGAACATCCTGTCGGGCTGTATCACCGCCTGGTACGGAAACTGCTCCGCCCACAACCGTAAGGTTCTCCAGAGGGTAGTGAGGTCTGCACAACGCATCACCGGGGGCAAACGACCTGCCCTCCAGGACACCTACAGCATCCGATGTCACAGGAAGGCCAAAAAGATCATCAAGGACAACAACCACCCGAGCCACTGCCTGTTCACCCCGCTATCATCCAGAAGGCGAGGTCAAAGGTACAGGTACATCAAAGCTGGGACCGTGAGACTGAAAAACAGCTTCTATCTCAAGGCCATCAGTCTGTTAAACAGCCATCACCAACATAGAGTGGCTGCTGCCAACATACAGACTGAAATCTCGGGCCACTTTAATCAGTTTAATAAATGGATTTAATAAAGGAATCACTAGTCACTTTAAATAAGGCCACTTTAACAATGACTACATATTCACATTACTCATCTCATGTGTACACTACCGTTCAAAAGTTTGGGGTCACTTAGAATTGTCCTTGTTTTTGAAAGAAAAGCAAATTGTTTGTCCATTAAAATAACATCAAATTGATCGGAAATACAGTGTAGACATTGTTAATGTTGTAAATGACTATTGTAGCTGGAAACGGCAGATGTTTGGGGGGATTATCTACATAGGCGTACAGAGGCCCATTATCAGCAACCACCACTCCTATGTTCCAATGACCAGTTGGATTAGCTAACACAACGTGCCTTTAGAAAACCCTTTTGCAATTATGTTAGCGCAGCTGAAAACTGTTGTTTTGATTAAAGAAGCAAGAAAACTGGCCTTCTTTAGACTAGTTGAGTATCTGGAGCATCAGCATTTGTGGGTTCAATTACAGTATTAAAATGGCCAGAAACAAATAACTGTCTTCTGAAACTCTTCAGTATATTCTTGTTCTGAGAAATGAAGGCCATTTCATTCAAGAAATTGCCAAAAAACTGAAGATCTCATACAACGCTGTGTACTACTCCCTTCACAGAACAGCGCAAACTGGCTCTAACCAGAATAGAAAGAGGAGCGGGAGGCCCCGGTACACAACTGAGCAAGAGAACAAGTACATTTGAATGTCTAGTTCGAGAAACAGACACCTCACAAGCCCTCAACTGGCAGCTTCATTATATAGTACCCGCAAAACACCAGTCTCAACGTCAACAGTGGAGAGGCGACTCCGGGATGTTGGCCTTCTAGTCAGAGTTGCAAAGAAAAAGCCATATCTCAGACTGGCCAATAAAAATAAAAGATTCAGATGGGCAAAAGAACACAAGCATCCCGGAGTCGCCTCTTCACTGTTGACGTTGAGACTGTTTTTTTGTGGGCATTATTTAATGAAGCTGCCAGTTGAGGACTTGTGAGGTGTCTGTTTCTCGAACTAGACATTCAAATGTACTTGTCCTCTTGCTCAGTTGTGTACTTTCTGTTCTTTCTGTTGTGTATTCCTATCGGCAACGCTAACCTGTCTGGGCTGTGCCCTTTAACCTCCCAGAGTCTCTCTGCTCCTGCTAGAGTCTCCAGAGATAGCAGGCAGGTTAAACCTTGACCCGGAGAACAAAGCCGACAGAAAAAAGGGCTGTTTACATCTGGCAGCTGAGTGGTCTGCTCTTTTCCCTGCACCTCTGTCACCATAACACACACAGGCCCGTCTAATTTGTCTCACAGAGGAATACAGCAATACAGCTAAGGGAAACAGATGCAGTCAGATTGTTAGATTAATATACAGTATCTTTAGAGAGAAAGTGTGCACACTGTTCATTGAAATCCCTGCACAATATATAGCCCAGCCTACTATACAACCTTAAAATATGATGTTTCTTTGGTGAATACTAATTTGATTATCTCAGAAATGTGACTGTATGCTGTTAGTTTGATAATAACACCAATCCCAAATGGTGGTGTGTAGGAGACAGTGTGAAGCTGATCCCTTGATAGAGTGGTGTTGGTGCCCACTAAGGCTGCCTAGTGCTATTGGATTCTCTGGCCCTTTGAAGAGGAGGAGACACAGCAGGAGAAGAGAACAGGCCTCAGGGAGGATCCATAGACCATAGCTGAACCCAATGACTATGCACACACTCTGAAATACTGTAACAGTTGGTTAGTGGCCCCCCTTTTATCTGTTAACACTATTTTACAGTCCTATTTCAGCTAGTACCTGTTAGACAAGGGGTTCTCTCTGGTGCTGTGATTCAGTACCTGGTACCTAAAAGGCACATACGTAACTACCAAGTCAACTGTGTAACAGGCTACTATTACAGCCTTACCAAACTGACTACTTCCTGTACTGTATTAGGAGTGTCCTGGTTAAGTAGCATGAGATCAGATGGGATAGAAACTGGAGGAGATGAGAGGGGGAGGGGCGAGGATGGAGGGCTGGGGAGCAGCTCACACAACAGACTGGCAGAGATCACTGAACCCAAAGGTCTTCTGGGAAGACTGGGTTTCCAAGAAACACTCACTAAGACTGAAAATGAACCCCGGAAACAACAGCAGCTATATCAGTCATCTATGACCTCTGTCTTTTCTACCAAGTCAAGGAGCAGTAATGTGCCACACATATAAAGGTCACTTTGGTGATGTCTATGCGTTGAGAATAATATTAATACAATGGATGAATACAATGGATGGAAATTATGAAATTCATATGAATATGACATATTATCCCAGCTTTGTGTCGTATGTATGACCAGTTCCTCCAAACATACACTGTATTAAAATCAAACCAAATCAAATGTTATTTGTCACATGCGCTGAATACAACAGGTGTAGACCTTACAGTGAAATGCTTACTTACAAGCCCTTAACCAACAATGCAGTTCTAAGAAAAAAAAAGAAAAAAGTAAGAGATAAAAATAACAAATAATTAAAGAGCAGCAGTAAAGTAACAATAGCGTGGCTATATACAGGGGGTACCGGCCATTTGATTAGATGTTCAGGAGTCTTATTGCGTGGGGGTAGAAGCTGTTTAGAAGCCTCTTGGACCTAGACTTGGCGCTCTGGTACCGCTTGCCGTGCGGTAGCAGAGAGAACAGTCTATGACTAGGGTGGCTGGAGTCTTCCTCTGACACCGCCTTGTATAGAGGTCCTGGATGGCAGGACGCTTGGCTGCGGTGAAGTACTGGGCCGTTTGCACTACCCTCTGTAGTGCCTTGCGGTCGGAGGCCGAGCAGTTGCCATACCAGGCAGTGATGCAACCAGTCAGGATGCCCTCGATGGTGCAGCTGTAAAACCTTTTGAAGATCTGAGGACCCATGCCAAATCTTTTCACTCCTGAGGGAGAATAGGTTTTGTCGTGCCCTCTTCACAACTGTCTTGGTGTGCTTGGACCATGTTAGTTTGTTGGTGATGTGGACGCCAAGGAACTTGAAGCTCTCAACCTGCTCCACTACAGCCCTGTCGATGAGAATGGGGGCGTGCTCATTCCTCCTTTTCCTGTAGTCCACAATCATCTCCTTTGTCTTGATCATATTGAGGGAGAGGTTGTTGTCCTTGCACTACACGGTCAGGTCTCTAACCTTCTCCCTATAGGCTGTCTCATCGTTGTCGGTGATCAGGCCTACCACTGTTGTGTCATCGGCAAACTTAGTGATGGTGTTGGAGTCGTGCCTGGCCGTGCAGTCATGAGTGAACAGGGAATACAGGAGGGGACTGAGCACGCACCCCTGAGAGGCCCCCGTGTTGAGGATCAGCGTGGCGGATGTTTTGTTACCTACCCTTGCCACCTAGGGGCGGTCCATCAGGAAGTCCAGGATCCAGTTGCAGAGGGAGGTTTTTAGTCCCCGGGTCCTTAGCTTAGTGATGATCCTTGAGGGCACGATGGTGTTGAACGCTAAGCTGTAGTCAATGAATAACATTCTCACATACAGGTGTTCCTTTTGTCCAGGTGTGAAAGGACAGTGTGCTGTGCAATAGAGATTTCATAATCTGTGGATCTGTTGGGGTGGTATGCAAATTGGAGTGGGTTTAGGGTTTTTGGGATAATGGTGTTGATGTGAGCCATGACCAGCCTTTCAAAGCATTTCATGGCTACAGACGTGAGTGCTACAGGTCGGTAGTCATTTAGGCAGGTTAACTTAGTGTTCTTGGGCACATGGACTATGGTGGTCTGCTTGAAACATGTTGGTACTACAGACTCAGACAGGGAGAGGTTGAAAATGTCATGAAGACACTTGCCAGTTGGTCAGTGCATGCTGGTAATCCATCTGGCCCTGCGGCCTTGTGAATGTTGACCTGTTTAAAGGTCTTACTCACATCGGATGCGGAGAGCGTGATCACACAGTCCGAAACAGCTGATGCTCTCACGCATGTGTCAGTGTTACTTGCCTCGAAGCAAACATTGAAGTTATTTAGCTCATCTGGTAGGCTCGTGTCACTGGGCAGCTCTTGGCCGTGCTTCCCTTTGTAGTCTGTAATTATTTGCAAGCCCTGCCACATCCGACGAGCGTCAGAGCCGGTGTAGTACGATTCGATCTCAATCCTGTATTGATGCTTTGCCTGTTTGATGGTTTGTCGGAGAGCATAGCAAGATTTCTTATAAGCTTCCGGGTTAGAGTTCCGCTCCTTGAAAGCTGCAGCTCTACCCTTTAGCTCAGTGCGAATGTTGCCTGTAGTCCATGGCTTCTGGTTGTGATATGTACGTACACTCACTGTGGGGACGTTGTCATCGATTAACTTATTGATGAAGCCAGTGAGTGAATTGGTGTACTCCTCAATGCCATCGGATGAATCCCGGAACATATTCCAGTCTGTGCTAGCAAAACAGTCCTGTAGTTTAGCATCTGCTTCATCTGACCACTTTTCAATAGACAGAGTCACTGGTGCTTCCTGGTTTAATTTTTGCTTGTAAGCAGGAATCAGGAGGATAAAATGATGGTCAGATTTGCCAAATGGAGGGCGAGGGAGAGCTTTGTACGTGTCTCTGTGTGTGGAGTAAAGGTGGTAAAGGAGTAAAGGTCCCTCTGGTTGCACATTTAACATGCTGATAGAAATTAGGTCAAACTGATTTAAGTTTCCCTGCATTAAAGTCCCCAGCCACTAGGAGCGCCGCCCCGGATGAGCATTTTCCTGTTTTCTTATGGCGGTATACAGCTCATTGAGTGAGGTTTTAGAGCCAGCATCGGTCTGTGGTGGTATGTAGACAGCTACGAAAAATACAGATGAAAACTCTCTAGGTAGATATTGTGGTCTACATCTTATCATGAGATACTCTACCTCAGGCAAGGAAAACCTCGAGGCGTCCTTAGATATCGTGCACTAGCTGTTGTTTACATATATGCATAGGAATTCACCCCGTGTCTTACCAGAGGCTGCTGTTCTATCCTGCCGATAGAGTGTATAACCCGAAAGCTGCATGTTATTAATGTCGTCGTTCAGCCACGACTCTGTCAAACATAAGATATGACAGTTTTTGATGTCCCGTTGGTAGGATATACGTGCTTTCAGTTCGTCCCATTTATTTTCCAGCGATTGCACATTGGATAACAGTACGGATGGCAAAGGCAGATTAGCCACCCGTCGCTTGATCCTCACAAGGCACCCCGATCTCTTTCTGCGAAATCTCCGTTGATTTCTCCTGCGAATGACGGGGATGAGGGCCTGTTCGGATGTTTGGAGCATATCCTTCCCGTCCGACTCATTAAAGCAAAATTCTTCATCCAATTCGAGGTGAGTAATCGCTGTTCTGATGTCCAGAAGCTCTTTTCGGTCATAAGAGACGATAGCAGCAACATTATGTACAAAATAAGTCACAAAGGCTTCCATTAGCAGATACTGTGACACTGAAACATGTTTGCATGTCAATGTAAATGAATTAGATTGCATTGAATTGCATGTTAATATTCTCTACATCATTCCTATCCTTCCTATCCTTAAGGATAGGAATGATGATGGTGTCTTAAGAATCGTTGACAGACATGTTCTCCACTTGGTTCTGGAGATGGTCTCCACCTCCCTGTTTCTTCTTCCTCTCCTTGTTCGCTGCTGGGCTAATATAGGCCAGTATATTGTATGTGGATTTGCTTCATCCACTTCACACGGTAAAGTGTGCATTAGGTGCCACCAGAGTGGTACATAGAACCCTGATTTCCATATAAATGGCAGTGAGTGAGATGGCCCCTACTAGCCCTTGAAATCCCTGCCTCTGAGTCAGACCCTATCTGCTAGCTACAGATGTAGGATCTTAATCTGATCACTCTTTTGTTGCTGAGAATTTTCCTGCACAGCAAGAAATGCAAACTTGTAGTGTATTTGAGTTTTAAAAAGTTTGTAATCTTCTAAAGTTTGTAATTTCCACTTGAATTTTCAGACTTGATTTGCCCTTACGAAAAAATTTATCAACCCCTACAAAAATGTCCATTAATTATAATCCACATAATAATTCACATTTCCTGTTGCTGTAGGATTACTTTCATACTGTAGCAAACTGGCTCAAATTAAGATCCTACATCTGTATGGCTCGAGAATCCTGAAGCCATTGCATTTAAACCAGGGTCCATTGTACCACAAGCATCTTTCATGGAAGAGAAAGCACAAGAGAGACAATCTTCCATTTCTACTGTACAGAGCTTGTGGTGCAGGTGGGAATATGAATTCTAGTAAAGCCAAAAGGCAGAACTACTTGAAAAACATAAGGAGGTAAATATGAAATGGAAATCCTCCTGTAGGACCTTTGGCAGGTGAACAAGAGCAGACATACAGTATGCATAAAACATGAGGCTTGCAGTAACAAGCAGGTTTCCCAGGGTGGGAACAACCTTGTGGTTGCATTACACATGGAGTTAGTGCGTAAAGAGGCGGAAGCTCAAGAATAGTACTATATGCTGATTTGTATGCCAGCAGCCTCTCTAAGAAAACAACATTGAATACATTGAATCATTGCATACTTTGACAACAGTGTATTAATTGGAAATGAGATTGGAAATGTGGGCTGAGAGGGAATCCAATAAATCCATGTTGATATGAATTATTTTCAAAGAAGAGAAAATTATATCATTTGAAACAGACAATGTATCAGAATATGTCGCCATGCAAAAAAACTTTTGTCCCTTGTGCTTGCCTGTATTGGTGGAGGAGTTTCCTGCCTTAACATCATTAGTGGTTAATGGGCCATAGTTTACAAGGATCCTTACACAGAATGACTCTGTTGGGAGCTGTCTGCTTTGGTAATACATCTCAATCTAGCAACCAGAGGACATATTTCATGTGTAGTCAGAGAAGATGAATGAGGCCCTCCCAGAGGACATATTTAGTTATATGTTTGGATAAGAAAACGTGACACTAAAACAGAAGAGTAAAAGCTGTATTAAACCTCCCCTACCTACTGAAATATAGTTACTCCTTACTCCCTAAAGGTCTAACCTCTGCTCCTGATCTTTAATAGTTTAAGAGGGCTATTACTCACCTACCCCATTCTAGAGACCCTGGTGTACCTTACTTTAATGGTCCACTGAGCTAAGCTATTCTGTAAAATAGCTGCTCCAAAACCAAAAGCATATTGTATCATCTCTTAGCAATCCAAGATCTTCAGGGCACATAAAACCGCCCACCTCTGCTCTTGGTCTAGAAATCTTGATCTTCACGCAGCGCCTCAATCAATCTTCTATCCCTCTCGGGGACACCAGCCGATTGGCTGGCTATCCTTTGTCTCCATGGTCACTGACTTTCACACCAGGAGCCACTCACTACTCCATCTAAATGCAATGAGCTAGCCATCACCATCAGATTACCCTTTAACCATCCCCACTACTGATAGATATGAGTAGGTACAGATAGGCTCTTTAGCCTGGAATAATAAACCATTCTCTACTTGAGAGTTATGCTGCAGCAAGTATGTGGCTGTTAGTACTAAAAACACTTGAACTAATCTGTGAGTCATGATGTGGACATTTGGCCACAACAAGACAGCAAATCCTTTTGGAAATATGCAACAACAAAGGGCTTAATATACGGGATAAACAGCAAGAAAGTCGATAAGATAACAATGTAATGAGTTATTCCAAAGTAAAGCACATCTCCTATTGGGCCTGGCATCTTTAATGAAGTGTAAATTGATAATAAATTAGGTGTCCAAAGGGAGCCGGACCAAAACCCTAGCTGTCGTTTGCCAGTGATGAAAGACTTAATTATTTAAACCTATTTCCTTCTAGTGAGCTGAGAGGATGCCAGGGGGTCAGTGGAGCTGCTCTCTACACCACACACAATACCGGAACCGAGCAGCAGCTTGCTCACAATAAAAGAGAGCAGAGAGAAACAGGAAATTACCTACCCTGAAGCTAAGATAACGCTAGCTAGCACGTTAAAACTGAGGCAGTGCACTAAAGCGGAACAGCCTTTTGCTCTAGCTGAAGCTACTGTATTTGCTTAACTTAAAAGGCCCTACCACGGCTAAAATACAGCTATTAAATTTAGACTCGAGCACTGGGCTAGGCAACAGTCAACAGCTGAAATTGTGTGGGTCAATTTCCAATCAAATCATTGCTAATGCTAACAGGAGCAACCATTTGCTAAATGTGATACAACACTGTCAATTTCCACCCTAAAACCATTGTGCTAATATTAATGGAGGAATATATGCTGAAGTTAAAGACAACAACAAGTTCAGACAGTTCTGTGCCAGAAGGGTACGTCACCGTGGCTTAAAACAATTCTAGCTTAGTGCTAATGCTACCAGGGCTATTAATCCAGCCAAGAACGTTTATGAGTTGGGGAAACTATGTACGTTGAAAGAGAATACTAGAGACATAGGCCCAACTTTATGTCATGCGGTATAGGCCCAACTTTATGTCATCCGGTATAGGCCCAACTTTATGTCATACGGTATAGGCCCAACTTTATGTCATACGGTATAGGCCCAACTTTATGTCATGCGGTATAGGCCCAACTTTATGTCATGCGGTATAGGCCCAACTTTATGTCATGCGGTATAGGCCCAACTTTATGTCATGCGGTATAGGCCCAACTTTATGTCATGCGGTATAGGCCCAACTTTATGTCATGCGGTATAGGCCCAACTTTATGTCATGCGGTATAGGCCCAACTTTATGTCATGCGGTATAGGCCCAACTTTATGTCATGCGGTATAGGCCCAACTTTATGTCATGCGGTATAGGCCCAACTTTATGTCATGCGGTATAGGCCCAACTTTATGTCATGCGGTATAGGCCCAACTTTATGTCATGCGGTATAGGCACAACTTTATGTCATGCGGTATAGGCACAACTTTATGTCATGCGGTATAAGGTGTGAGACAATCAATAAAAGTCACAAGTCAATGAAAACAGATACAATGGAGTAGGCCCTACTCAATATAAGGCTTGTTTGCACAGTACAGTTGTCTGGCTGGCTGTCCAAAAGCCTTGTTTGTTTAATCACAGCACATGAGACCCTACATATCTTTTGGTGTATAAATTCGTACAGTAAGCTGTATCGATCTTAGTGCACAGTGTCTCCCTCTGTTCAAACAATGGAGTAAGGAGGGAATATGATGTTTCCGTTTCAGTCGACTCTCTCTGACTCCTCTGTTTACAGTTCACTAGAGCACAGATTGTCAGTCACTCTGCCAAGGACAAGAGTCAAAATCCCATTACAAAATGGCATGAGTGGCTTGGGGAGTCTGTCAGTAAAAGCTAACTGTTGTCATATATCCTACTAGCAAGAAAACCCTTCCACAGAAAACCCACAACTGTGCTGAATAGGGACACTTCAATTTAGCCCTTGGCTACACTTGGATAGGCTAGGTGAATGTGCATATAAATCGGTAATTTAGATCCACTTCAAATAGATCTCCATTTGACAATGTGGGGTATATATCCACCAAAGAGAGTAATGCGCGTGATAAAGGAGTGACGTTCTATTCAGCGGTGTCACGTCCTGACCATAGTTCTTATGTGTTTTGCTTGTTTAGTGTTGGTCAGGACGTGAGCTGGGTGGGAATTCTATGTTGTGTGTCTAGTTTGTCTGTTTCTATGTTCAGCCTAATATGGTTCTCAATCAGAGGCAGCTGTCTATCGTTGTCCCTGATTGAGAATCATATATAGATGGCTTGTTTTGTGTTGGGGGGTGTGGGTGATTGTTTCCTGTCTCTGTGTTTGTGTTCTGCACCAGATAGGTCTGTCTTGGTTTTCACATTTGTTATTTTGTATTTTGTATAGTGTTCACGTATTCATCTCTTTGTTTATTAAATATGTTGAACACTAGCCGCGCTGCATTTTGGTCCTCTCCTTCATCCCAGGAAGAAAACCATTACAAGCGGAGGCTTTATAAACGTTTAGCAGGAGACAGGGTTGCCGGGGAAGTCAGCCAGTAATGGAGTAAGAAGATGGATGACAGTAGGACTAAAAACACCAAACAGATCAATAGTGCACTGTGTAGACTCTCCCACTCAAATCATAACCTCCTGACTAAACTGTGGTTTGACGAAATCCCACAGATTCTGTATGTGGTTGGACAACTCAATTTACTTCCACGAGAGCATAGTTTGCCTCAACAATATAGTATTGTTTGGCTGTCCAATACAGTAGTCTGGCGAGTGCTTACATGAACTAGCTAATCAGGAAGATTATCCATAATGCTCTGGATGGAGTTTACAGTGAAGTATTATTTTAGGACAGAAGAGTGAATGAGATTGTCTCTTAATGGATGTTTTGATCTACAGAGTTTTTGTGACAGGGTACAACCAGTAGGGCTTTAGCATTGTGTCAAGGTTAAATCTCTCTAGGGATGCATATACAGTTGAAGTCGGAAGTTTACATACACTTGGAGTCATTAAAACTCGTTTTTCAACCACTCCATAAATTTCTTGTTAACAAACTATAGTTTTGACAAGTCTGTTAGGACATCTACTTTGTGCATGGCACAAGTCATTTTTCCCCAAAATTGTTTACAGACAGATTATTTCACTTATAATTCCCTGTATCAGAGGTTTACATGCACTATATTGACTGTGTCTTTAAACAGCTTGGAAAATTCAAGAAAATTATGTCATGGCTTTAGAAGCTTCTGATAAGCTAATTGACATCATTTGAGTCAATTGGAGGTGTACCTGTGGACGTATTTCAAGGCCTACCTTCATACTCAGTGCCTCTTTGCCTGACATCATGGGAAAATCAAAAGAAACCAGCCAAGACCTCAGAAAATAAATTGTAGACCTCCACAAGTCTGGTTCATCCTTGGGAGCAATTTCCAAACTCCTGAAGGTACCACATGCATCTGTACAAACAATAGTACGCAAGTATAAACACCATGGGACCCGAGAAGAACATACTTTGGTACGAAAAGTACAAATCAATCCCAGAACAACAGCAAAGGACCATGTGAAGATGCTGGAGGAAACAGGTACAAAAGTATCTATATCCACAGTAAAACGAGTCCTATATCGACATAACCTGAAAGGCTGCTCAACAAGGAAGAAGCCACTACTACAAAACCTCCATGAAAAAGCCAGACTACGGTTTGCAACTGCACATGGGGACAAAGATCGTACTTTTTAGAGAAATGTCCTCTGGTCTGATGAAACAAAATAGAACTGTTTGGCCATAATGACCATCATTAGATTTGGAGGAAAAAGGGGGATGTTTGCAAGCCGAAGAACACCATTCCAACCGTGAAGCACGGGGGTGGCAGCATCATGTTGTGGGGGTGCTTTGCTGCAGGAGGGACTGGTGCACTTCACAAAATAGATGGCATCATGAGGGAGGAAAATGTGTGGATATATTGAAGCAACATCTCAAGACATCTGTCAGGAAGTTAAAGCGTACTTCCAAAGTTGTGGCAAAATGGCCTAAGGACAACAAAGTCAAGGTATTGGAGTGGCCATCACAAAGCCCTGACCTCAATCCTATAGAAAATGTGTGGGCAGATCTGAAAAGCGTGTGTGAGCAAGAAGGCCTACAAACCTGATTCAGTTACACCAGCTCTGTCAGGAGAATGCACCCAACTTATTGTGGGAAGCTTGTGGAAGACTACCCGAAACATTTGACCCAGGTTAAACCATTTTAAAGGCAATGCTGCCAAATACTAATTGAGTGTATGTAAACTTCTGACCCACTGGGAGTGTGATGAAAGAAATAAAAGCTGAAATAAATCATTCTCTCTACTATTATTCTGACATTTCACATTCTCAAAATAAAGTGGTGATCCTAACTGACCTAAGACAGGGGATTTTTACTATGATTAAATGTCAGGAATTGTGAAAAACTGCGTTTAAATGTATTTGGCTATGGTGTATGTAAACTTCCAACTTCAACTGTACCTTCACTTCTAATCACACACACACTATCTCTCTCTCTCTGTTTCTCTCTCTCTGTGTTGCTCTCGCTCTCTCTCTCTCTCTCTCTCTGTCTCTCTCCCTCTCCCCCCCAACACTGGTCCCGTGTGGCTCAGTTGGTAGAGCATGGCGCTTGCAACGCCAGGGTTGTGGGTTCATTCCCCACGGGGGGACCAGGATGAATATGTATGAACTTTCCAATTTGTAAGTCGCTCTGGATAAGAGCGTCTGCTAAATGACTTAAATGTAAATGTAAACACTTCCATGTTGGCGCTCTGCCACCTCATCCAACTGCAGATGTCATTAATAACTCCCCCCGTGTAGGTGTGTGCTCCACTGTCATCACTCTAAATCCCATTTGGAAGCAGACCGCCTTCATAAAAGGACATGTTTGTCTCAATGATTATAGACTAGACCTATAGGTTGTTAATTCCCAAGCATAAATCCTCAGTGAGAATACTGTGCAAACAGTACCATCTGCACATTATAGAACAGGTCTTTTCCGGTGATGACACTTCAGATGATAGATGCCTTTTATTAATAAGATAAGAAGTGTCCTTAGTTACAACCCAAAACAGATCAGGTTCCCACCAATGACAAAGCCACTATCAACTCTCATTGGCTGTGTTTACACAAGCAGCCCAATTCTGATATATATTTTTCTAATATTTGGTCTTTTGACCAATCACCTGATCTATTCACATCAGATCTTTTTCAGAGCCAAATATAACAATAATGTGCAATTGAAAAGCCATTCTTACATCGGTTCAAAATACCGCCTTCAACAAGGCAAAAGGAAGTGTCCTTTCCAGCTGTGGATTAAGAAGGACAGCTGTAGGTTGGTATGATCACATATCCTCCCTTGAGCTATGCTATTCTGGTGAGAAGACATGCTAAATGTTACAGCATAATAACTAGAACTTCCGAAAGGTATGAATGAAATTAGCAGAACAACATAATATGTTTTTTAATCAGAATTGACCTGCTTGTGTAAACGCGGACATTGAGGCTGACTAAGAGGTAACATAATAGAACATTTCATGGAAAAGCTCATCAACACCAAGTTATAGTAAAATACTGCAGAGAGAGAGTGGCTTGGAGTCACCAGCAGCCTTGTTATAATCATCAGAAGTGTAGCTATAGCAGCTCAGCTAAACTGCAGCTCTAGTGCATTATGCCTGATAAACCCAACTGAAATACAGTGGAACATGCCAGTAATTGCCTGCTGATGTCCAGAAGAGTTTTCTTACTATTAATAAACACACAGTCAAATGTGAATTAAATTGCTGGGAATTTCCGTGTAAATGATTTGAAGTGTTATGGTCCAAATTAATAGCAATTGGCTTCAGATGTACTGTACATGGTGAGGAGAGAAGACGCATGGCCATGATTAGTTATGGGGAAAACCATCAATATCCTTTATAGGTAACTGCAGTAATCTTCATCCCTGTTTCTTCACTACCTGGGTAGGCCGACAGTATATGTAATTATAAGCTGGGTGGTTCGAGCCTTGAATGCTGATTGGCTGACAGCCGTAGTATATCAGACCGTATACCACGGGTATGACAAAACATATATTTTTACTGCTCTAATTACGTCGGTAACCAGTTTATAATAGCAATAAGGCACCTCGGGGGTTTGTGGTATATGGCCAATTCACCACGGCTAAGGGCTATCCAGGCACTCTGCGCTGCGTCGCACATTAAAACAGCCTTTAGCTGTTGTATATTGGCCATATACGACACCCCCTTGTGCCTTATTGCTTAAATATACCTCAAACAGTATCCAATGTATCAAGTTTCTGGTTGAGCCATATTTTCACACCATACTCCCAGCAAAACCTTGGCTTGCCTCAGTGTCATGTGTGCAGAGCACTGCATGCTGGGCCGTGTCAGTGCGGCCCACTCACTCCTGGCACACGTCTGGTCTGTTTGAAGTGATCCCCACAGGGTCCAGTCAACAAACACCTACGCTGGTACCATTCTGTCCACCATGGTGAAACACATACACACTGAGGAGCATGTGTATCTAGTCAAGTCCATTTGATTGGGCAGTATGTTTCTGTTCAACAGGGAGCACATTACCCATAGACACTTTGATAGGTATTACTATCAATACAGGTGTATTGATAGTAATACCATAATCATTTCGAATCATAATCATTTTAGACCATAATAATTTCCAGTGTACAGTACACATCGAGCGAGAGACCAAATTCACATTCTTGTGAGTCTCTTTTTTGCTTTCTATAATTTCCTCAATACCAGAAAGCTTGTTAGTGAGGGGGTAGCAAACAACATGGAATACAAATATCTCAACATCTGTTTGTAACAGACTAACTGCAATGGAAATATATGTCCTTCTAGAGACTAAATATTGAACTAAATGAGGAACCAATGGTCCAAAACTAAAGATCCTATGAATATACTGTAGAATGCTCCTGAATGTGTGAAATTAAGTAAATGTGTTTAAATTGGTTCCCCTTGAGGTGCCGCTCTGAAAGACCAGAGGTTAAACCAATACCATTTCACTTATTCTAATTCCAAGCGAAAGTTGCATGAGTTGCAGTTTTGAGAATACTCTACAACATGATAGACTAGACAGAGTCTGTCTAGGAAATAAAGTAATTGAATTGCCCTCAAGGAATAAGTCTAGGTAGACAATAGAGTGCTCTGTTGAGTTAAGGCAGACAGGTAGAGAGCCTTGGAAATCCCTTGAGGACATACATACAAGCTCGCTCGCACGCACGCACGCACTCACACACACACCTTTTTATTTAATGTCAATCTACCACAAACTGCAAAGAAAGGAGAGAAAAGAGTATCATATTAAAAAAGAAAGTTGTGGAAAATAGGGAAGGGTGAGGTGAGGTTATTACAGTAACTTTCAAAATATGATCTACTTAGACAGCTAAGTTATGACTCAGTTCATTTTTCTCTCTCGCCGTTATTCAGATATCTGCTGCCTGGTCTGGTCGAAACATCAATCAGTTATTGGCTGCTCTGGTCTAAGCGTCCAGGGGTTGCCTGGAGCGATCGAAACCCTCTTCCATTATTCGTGCCTGGTTTTCTGGGCATAAGGACAGTGGTGCAGCGGCCAAGTCATCCCTCAGTGATGATGTATGGGCGTGTGAGGTGATAAACTCCCACCAACAGGACAATGGTCAAATGTATTCAGTTTACAGTAGTCTACAACAATGTGGGCGATATACAGTACCCGGCAAAAGTTTGGACACACATACACCTACTTCTTCTTGATTCCACTATTTTTTACATTGTAGAATAATACTGAAGACATCAAAACTATGACATAACACATATGGAATCATATAGTAACCAAAAAAGTGTTAAACAAATCCAAATATACTTTATATTTGAGATTCTTCAAAGTAGCCACCATTTGCCTTGATGACAGCTTTGCACACGCTTGGCATTCTCTCAACCAGCTTTATGAGGTAGTCACCTGGAATGCATTTCAATTAATAGGTGTGCCTTGTTAAAAGTCCATTTGTGGAATTTCTTTCTTTCTTGAAGGGTTTGAACCAATCAGTTGTGTTATGACAAGGTAGGGGTGGTATACAGAAGATAGCCCTATTTGGTAAAAGACCAAGTCCATATTATGGCAAGAACAGCTCAAATAAGCAAATAGAAACGACAGTTCATCATTACTTTAACCTCTACATCATCCGTGGGATGGTTGAGCTAACGTAGGCTAATGTGATTAGCATGAGGTTGTAAGTAACAAGAAACTTTCCCAGGACATAGACATATCTGATATGGGCAGAAAGCTTAAATTCTAGTTAATCTAACTGCACTGTCCAATTTACAGTAGCTATAACAGTGAAAGAATACCACGCTATTGTTTGAGGAGAGTGCACAGTTATGAACTTGAAAACGTATTAATAAACCAATTAGGCACATTTTGGCAGTCTATACACAACATTTTGAACAGAAATGCAATGGTTCATTGAATCAGTCTAACACTTTTCACATACACTTCTGCCATCTATTGGCCAAAATATAAATTGGGCCTAATCTGGAATATTACATTTTGGCCTTTCTCTTGCACTTCAAAGATGGTGGAACAAAACAAAAACAAAAATATGCATGTTTTTTTCTTTGTATTATCTTTTACCAGATCTAATATGTTATATTCTCCTACATTCATTTCACATTTCCACAAACTTCAAAGTGTATACTTTCAAATTGTATGAAGATTATGCATATCCTTGCTTCAGGTCCTGAACTACAGGCAGTTAGATTTGGGTATGTCATTTAGGCGAAAATTGAAAAAAGGGATCAGTCAATCCGGAAAATGTCAAAAACTTTGAAGGTTTCCTCAAGTGTAGTTGCAAAACCCATCAAGCGCTATGATTAAACCGGCCCTCATGAGGACCGCCACAAGAAAGGAAGACCCAGAGTTACCTCTGCTGCAGAGAATAAGTTTATTAGAGTTAACTGCACCTCAGATTGCAGCCAAAATAAATTCTTCACAGATTTCAAGTAACAGACACATCTCAACATCAACTGTTCAGAGGAGACTGTGTGAATCAGACCTTCATGGTCAAATTGGTGCAAATAAACCACTATTAAAGGACACCAATGAGAAGAAGAGACTTGCTTTGGCCAAGAAACACGAGCAATGGACATTAGACCGGTGGAAATATGTCCTCTGGTCTGATGAGTCCAAATTTGAAATGTTTGGTTCCAACCGCCTTGTCTTTGTGAGACACAGAGTAGGTGAACGGAGGATCTCTGCATCTGTGGTTCCCACTGTGAAGCATGGAGGAGGAGGTGTGGGGTGCTTATTTAGAACTCAAAGGCACACTTAGTCAGCATTGCTACCCCAGTATTCTGCAGCGATAGCCGTCCCATCTGGTTTGCGCTTAGTGGGATTATCATTTGTTTTTCAACAGGACAATGACCTCCAGACTGTGTAAGGGCTATTTGACCAAGAATGAGAGTGATGGAGTGCTGCATCAGATAAGCTGGCCTCCACAATCACCAGACCTCAACCCAATTAAGATGGTTTGGGATGAGTTGGACCGCAGAGTGAAGGAAAAGCACTCAACAAGTGCTCAGCATATGTGGGAACTCCTTCAAGGCTGTTGGGAAAGCATTCCTCATGAAGCTGGTTGAGAGAATGCCAGGAGTGTGCAAAGCTGTCATCAAGGCAAAGGGTGGCTACTTTAAAGAATCTAAAATCTAAAATATATTTTGATTTGTTTAACACTTTTTTGGTTACTACATGATTCCATATAGGTTTTTTCATAGTTTTGATGTCTTCACTATTATTCTACAATGTAAAAAATAGTGAAATCAAGAAAAACCCTTGAATGAGTAGGTGTGTCCAAACTTTTGACGGGTACTGTACCTAGAAAGAGACCCAAAGGAAATGTATTTCTTTATTTGATTACATTGTGTCACTGCTGCCTGAACACTGCACAGGCTAGACACTCCTGGGTTGGGCATTGCAGGGTGGAGGTATACCTGAGAGAGGATGATGAGAGGCTGTTCAGCAGGAGCAGCAAACAGAGAGTAGACAATATCTATTTATTTAGCTGTTCCTTTCTGTCCAGCTCCAATGCCATGTTTGGATGTGCGTAAACACACTCCTTTCATGGCTCATACAGTAGCTCCCCTCACCCAGACAGTATGCATGGTTCTGCAGAGAAAGAGAGAGAGAGGTCCCCTCTGGAAAGGGCGAAGCCCAACATGAGTCACGTCATCCCTGTCATCATTCCCTGGGTGGAACCTCTCTCAGTGTGCGTAGTCAACCTTGGCTCACTACAGCAGTTAGCAACACCATGTCAAACAACATGTCATCCCAGCATCCATTTTAGTTCCCCACACTGCTATATGGATATTCAAAGAAAAATCAGCTGTGGATGCATTCCCAGTGCCGATAATGAAAAATGTCATTATAAGCATCTGTGGAAGTTGCCCTTGCTCTACAGAATAGTTGAATATACACAATATTGTACAATTTGAGAGGGCTTCTTCATGTCGGTTTTGAGAGGCAACAAGGGGATGAAATGGGTGATATATGCAGAGGGAGACAACTCAATGAGCTTGTATACCCTTCACTGATGTAACGGTCCATAGGTTTTAACAGTACAGTACTTGAATTTGATGATGGTGGTATCCATGTCAAGGGGATCTACTTTGTACCACTCCTGTCCACCTTTAAACGGAGGCTCTGATTCTCTAATAGAAGCTATTGGCATTTGATTATACCTACTGTAATGCCTGAGTGGTAATGCCTACGTGTGAAATAATAGATATGTGGAGGGTTTTTACAATTATCATGGTCGTTTCATGGCTCATAACGACAATGTTGTGGTCAATCTACTGTTTCAAATGTAGCAGCAGGTGTAGATGCTCACACCATAATGCCCGGCTTTCAACTGAAATATGAAAAAATCGTGACTATGTGTGCTGGATGTGACAATTGTAAAAGGTTGGAGAGGAATGTCTAAAATGTCCTTGCTGGAGAAAGGGAATCTTACAAACAGGAAATTGTACACTGCAGTGATACCAGAGAGGAGAAGGTGATTTCTCTAACAGAACCCAAGAATATACCGCAGGGATTATGGGAGCAGAAGATTATGATGCTGGGGACTGGGGTACTCTCTATGCAGATATCCTCACCACTGCATTCTGTAGAAACTATGGCAAGCTCTCCATTCTCAGTGTTATGCATTGGCTTATTACCATGTGTTGCTGTTACAAATTTAGCCAATGTGAAGTGTTTGAAATTGCTACTATACAGCTACAAGGTTTGCTCTTGTTTTCCTACTGCGTGCACTGAGGCTATTTGTTTTGCTACCGCTTTACAGTTTGGTTTACAACATTTACATTCCTCTGAGGTAGATACCCCTTATGGCAGATTAAAAGCAAATGTGCTGTCAGTGGAAGACTGATGGTAATGTGCTTTGAGAACTCCGTCGAGACACAGAAAAAAAGGCATTGATTATCTCTCAGTTGTACAGTCAATCTATAAGAAAGTGTAAATGTAAATGGCCTGTGTTTCTGGATTGCTAGGTGGTGATGATGCCAATAGGTACCGAGATGAGATCCTCAGACCCCTTGTGAGACCATATGCTGACACATGCACATTTGTGGCCTGCTGGAGGTCATTTTGCAGGGCGCTGGCAGTGCACCTCCTTGCACAAAGGCGGAGGTAGCGGTCCTGCTGCTGGGTTGTTGCCCTCCTACGGCCTCCTCCACGTCTCCTGATGTACTGGCCTGTCTCCTGGTAGCGCCTCCATGCTCTGGACACTACGCTGACAGACACAGCAAACCTTTTTGCCACAGCTCGCATTGATGTGCCATCCTTGATGAACTGCACTACCTGAACCACTTGTGTGGGTTGTAGACTCCGTCTCATGCTACCACTAGAGTGAGAGCACCGCCAGCATTCAAAAGTGACCAAAACATCAGCCAGGAAGCATAGGAACTGAGAAGTGGTCTGTGGTCACCACCTGCAGAATCACTCCTTTTTTGGGGGTGTCTTGCTAATTGCCTATAATTTCCACCTTTTGTCTATTCCATTTGCACAACAGCATGTGAAATTTATTGTCAATCAGTGTTGCTTCCTAAGTGGACAGTTTGATTTCACAGAAGTGTGATTGACTTGGAGTTACATTGTGTTGTTTAAGTGTTCCCTTTATTTTTTTGAGCAGTGTATATTGGATACTGGTGGATGAGAATGAGTTGAATGTCTGTGTTGCTGGTCTGTTTCAGGATGTGTTATGGTAATGCAGTAAGCCACAGTGCTCACAGTGCTCACAGTGCTCACAGCCACCATGGAGTCAAATTGTAACTTGTGACAAGGCTCATCTTTGAGGACAGCCCAGAGCACACCCTAATCAGCAGAGGTAGCAGGCAGAAAATAAGAACACCAAACTGTCCAGCTCCCTTCACTGTCGTGTGGCTAACTGTGGAGGCTGGAGCTGCTGTCGCATATCCATGATACCCTCCCTCTTCAATGGATAACCTCCATTCTATTGTTATTGTACGATTAGACCAACTCTCCTTTAGTATAGCCACCCAGAGCTGGATCCAGAGCCTCTTGTGTCTCAATACTTCCCCAGTTTGTCAAGCTTGCTGGTACTTGATGTACTTGATTGTACTTCTGTGCCACATCACTGCTCAAGGAGCCCAAACAGCCACTGTATTTAATGAATACTGCCTTTAACGCCACTTTAGAAATGGCTCATCTGGCCTCAACGGGTTGTTGAACAAGCACAAACAACAGAGGGAGTAATATCAAAACTTCAATGAAGGTTATGCATTGAAGAGGAATGTATCATCATGGGCATGACTGTAACTGTCACCAACCTGAACTGCCATGCCATTCTCAATGTATTCTGTTTTACCCTGTACTCTACAGTACACACACCTTTCAGAAGTAATCTCTCAAGGTTACACTACAATGAGTATTGCAGCATCAGAAGAGTAGTGAATCAGCCAAGAGACTGACGGAGGAATTACTGCAAGGTTAGAGAAAAACATACATTTATAAACTCAGCCAAAAAAGAAACGTCCCTTTTTCAGGACCCTGTCTTTCAAAGATAATTCGTAAAAATCCAAATAATTTCACAGATCTTCATTGTAAAGGGTTAAACACTGTTTCCCATGCTTGTTCAATGAAACATAAACAATTAATGAACATGCACATTTGGAACAGTCGTTAAGACACTAACAGCTTACAGACGGTAGGCAATTAAGGTCACAGTTATGAAAACTTAGGACACTAAAGAGGCCTTTCTACTGACTCTGAAAAACACCAAAAGAAAGATGCCCAGGGTCCCTGCTCATCTGCGTGAATGTGCCTAATAGGCTGACCACACTGCTCGCGTTGCGTGCACGAGCGTTGCAAAATACATTTAGGAATCGTATTCAATTATTGCACCCACACTGCTCGCAGTGAAAGACGAATTGTGTTGCCGGTTGTCGTGGTAATACTATGAAAGTTTAGATGCCAATCACCATATAAGTTCAAATTTGAAAAAGCCTGGAAGGAGGAGAGAAGACTAGAAACGATTCGGTTGAACGTTTTATGTGTGGATTTTATTGTCGGAGTAGAGGACCTTGTGCATTTCAGGTAAAATAACAACCTAATGTTAATATGCCAGGACAAATTAGCTAGCAACAGCAAGGTAGCTAAATAGGACAAATTAGCTACCAAGTGCAAGCTAACTAGCTAAATTGCCATAAATGTTTAATGCTTTTCGACCTGTCCCCAAATTAACGTAATTGGTTCAGAGTTTCTTTTGATATTTTAACCTGTGTGTCGTGATCGCGTTTGGTGTAGGGGGACAAAATAAATGTATGGACGATGTCGCACGATGTCGCACGATGGCGCACTTGAGCAGCCGGTTTGGGTTCCGTGTTAGGCATGTTGCAAGGAGGCATGAGGACTGCAGATGTGGCCTGCGCAAAAAATTGCAATGTCCGTACTGTGAGGCGCCTAAGACAGCGCTACAGGGAGACAGGACGGACAACTGATCATGTAACAACACCTGCACAGGATCGGTACATCCAAACATCACACCTGCGGGAAAGGTACAGGATGGCTGCCGAGTTACACTAGGAACGCACACTCCCTCCATCAGTGCTCAGACTGTAATAGGCTGAGAGAGGCTGGACTGAGGGCTTGTAGGCCTGTTGTAAGGCAGGTCCTCACCAGACATCACCGGCAACAACGCCTATGGGCACAAACCAACCGTCGCTGGACAAGACTGGCAAAAAGTGCTCTTCACTGACGAGTCGCAGTTTTGTCAGACCAGGGGTGATGGTTGGGTGATGGTCGGATTCGAGTTTATCGTCGAAGGAATGAGCGTTACACCGAGGCCTGTACTCTGGAGTGGGATCGATTTGGAGGTGGAGGGTCCGTCATGGTCTGGGGTGGTGTGTCACAGCATCATCGGATTGAGCTTGTTGTCATTGCAGGCAATCTCAACGCTGTGCGTTACATGGAAGACATCCTCCTCCTTCATGTGGTACCCTTCCTGCAGGCTCATCCTGACATGACCCTCCAGCATGACAATGTCACCAGCCATACTGCTCGTTCTGTGCGTGATTTCCTGCAAGACAGGAATGTCAGTATTCTACCATGGCCAGCAAAGAGCCCGGATCTCAATCCCATTGAGCACGTCTGGGACCTGTTGGATCGGAGGATGAGGGCTAGGGCCATTCCCCCCAGAAATGTTCGGGAACTTGCAGGTGCCTTGGTGGAAGAGTGGGGTAACATCTCACAGCAAGAACTGGCAAATCTGGTGCAGTCCATGAGGAGGAGACGCACTGCAGTACTTAATGTAGCTGGTGGCCACACCAGATACTGACTGTTATTTTTGATTTTGATCCCCCTTTGTTCAGGGACACATTATTCTATTTCTGTTAGTCACATGTCTGTGGAACTTGTTCAGTTTATGTCTCAGTTGTTGAATCTTGTTATGTTCATACAAATATTTACACATGTTACGTTTGCTGAAAATAAAAGCAGTTGACAGTGAGAGGACGTTTCTTTATTTGCTGAGTTTATATCTGAGTCACCAACAGGCGTTGCAAGCTACAGCAGGACTTGATTGACAACAAGCATAACAAATGAAAGGGAGGGTAGTAAATACGGTGTCACTATTTGGCAAGCACTGTAATCCAATCCATAGGCCTAGTCAATTAGATTATAAACTGATGTAAATCACAAAGCATCTTCCAATCACATTTTGATCTTAATAAATAGTGTGTTAGCCTACAAATGTTTATTTTATTATGTTATCATTCTATTGGTAAAGGCCATATTGTAGTTAATCCTATCCAAGGTGAGAACACATGGACATTGTAACAACATTATATGGCTATAGCCTAGTAAACGAAATGTAACAGTGATTGCGAATAAAGGATTGTAAAAGAGATAGGTGTCAATTGTTGTAAAATATTTTTCCCAGAAGGCCTTTTCTATCAGGCCAATGTGCCAATCAGTAACCGTAGCCTATCCATTCATAGACGCTGGGACAACCCGACGTTGCCTTCAAAAATCGACCATATGGGGTTATGTGTCATGTTTTTTAATGACAAGGTCATTGTAGCAGAACTAACGCCACACTGCAATGACATAGAAAGGAAGAAAATAAGAGTTCGTCAATTCGTTGAGTTCTAAGCAAGATTCGTTCATCTTCAGGTTCACAGAGCGCAAGGTCATTTATCGCGTTCTACGCGTAATGAATAGGTCGCAGCCGTTTATGCCGCTTCTTTTAAAACTCAAAATAAACAGTCTACATATAGCCTATGTTAAACACATTCACTGATGCTCAACAGTGTGTGTAGCCTATACCTTATGGTTCAGGGTGAATATATCCAACCATCAAATCAAATGCAAGCTGTCCAGACTGGTGAAGGGGCGAGGCGAAGGTGAGAGTCATTATGTAAATTAACGCCACTTAACCATAAACTAAACTATGGAAGAGTCTTCACCACTATACGTACACGTACTGTAGCCTATATTTATCCAGGTTATGTCATGCTTGAGAAGAACTCAGTGTTCAATAGTAATGATGGCTAAGATGTGATAGCGCAGGGATGGAGCTGGGATGCAGGTTTACATTATTACGCACGAGACCACGGGACAAATTTGGTGGCTTTCGAAATGCTATTCGTTCTTTGGAGATATGTTCTTTTTGTTGTAAAAACAGATGTATATCACTTGTATTTTACTCACAGACGTCGACTTCTCCTCTGGCTCTTTCACTAACAGGCTATTAAGGGATGGGGTGGGGGTCATTTTCTATCGGTTGTGCGTTCTTGCTATCGCTCAAAATAACATCCGGAGCTCGCTGTGGGAAACTATTGACTAGGCTATTTAACACAATTATTGCAATACTGCCCTAAATGCTCTTGATAAACATCGAGTATGACGAAATAAGCGGGAAATAAATGTAACCAAGACTTATAATCGTCCTTACCTTTGGTAGAAAAGGTTGGCGTTTTTCCACTTGACCGTAACTGTATTTATCTTAAGGTTGTCACCGTGTTCAAAAATATATAAAGGTGTTAAATCCGGTCTATGAAAATTGTTCTGTGGTCACCTACCCAGTTTAGAATACAACCTAACCCTGTTATGTGCACAAGGCTGACGTGGTACGACAGCGCTACCCTACCACACAGCATCCTTCTTGGAGCATCCCCCTCCTCTCGAGCATCCCCCTCCTCTCGAGCATCCATCCCTCTCCTCTCGCGTACCCCATTCTCTTCAGAGAGGGGGTTCCTCTTTTGCTTCAGTGTGGACGTTAGAATGTCAATGGAGCCGTATGCTGTTTGTGACGTGGCATTCATTAATTCTTCCAACCACGGAAGCATTTGAAGACATATTATGATATAAGGTATCTTAAGGGTTTTTTCGTTTTTATAGACTATAGATTTCTTCCCAAACTGATATGGATTCGACTTAGATTTTCGCCATACTCACCACATTGTTGGTGCAATGATCTGTGCACGAGATGTCTCTGCCTACACGTGCTGCAGCTCGTGGCTATAATTGGCCATGAAAATGATACTGTTTGATATTCATTTGGATGACTCAAGTGTTGTTCTGAATTAAAGCAGCACTGGCTTGAATTTAAATGTGTAAATCTTGTGTAGAACTACTTTTAGGTATTTATTTTGGGTATCATCTTGAATACCCATTAGGCTATCAGTATCAACTTTAAATTAATACATGTGCAATAAAAGACTGATAAATCATTTGGGAGAAGTAAAAGGTGTAACATTTTCAGGAAAGTTATTGCTGTAAATTAATCTGTTAAACTGAGATGGAGAAACCTTACCACTGTCTGTGCAAACCATAAATTGTAACACCAAGATAGACTAACATACACTACCAAACTGTACACTGCACCATACGTCTAACCCTGATAGGCCTACCTATTGCCATGCCAACTGCAAACCCTCTCCATCATGATCTCATCAGACCAGATGAGTCCCTGGCCTTTAGCTTCCGGCCTTACTATAGTCGCCAGCCACAGTCTATTTCAGAGATGGCCAGCTGCCATTTGGACAGGTCCTACAGGCTGGTATTTATTGACCACAACAGTCCAACTCCTATCTTTACCCCAATCTCTGCCCTGATTACACATTAGATTAGCCTATACCCTTTAATTCACAAAAAGTGAGAAGAGTGATTGATTGAAGCTGTCAAAATGACAGGTCACATGACCATGATGTGGATGGGAACAGGACATCAGGACATCCCATAGTACTCCAAACTAGAGGTCGACCGACTTTGATTTTTCAACCGTTCCGTATTAGCTTCAGGCCTTACTATAGTCAGGTCACATGACCATGATGTGGATGGGAACAGGACATCAGGACAACCTTCAATGTATGTCATAATTAAGTAAAATTCTGGCAAATTAGTTCGCAATGAGCCAGGCGGCCCAAAGTGTTGCATATACCCTGACTGCGTGCAATGAACGCAAGAGAAGTGACACAATTTCACCTGGTTAATATTACCTGCTAACCTGGATTTCTTTTAGCTAAATATGCACTTCTGTGTATTGATTTTAAGAAAGGCATTGATGTTTATGGTTAGGTATACGTTGGAGGAACGACAGTCCTTTTTCGTGAATGCGCACTGCATCGATTATATGCAACGCAGGACACGCTAGATAAACTAGTAATATCAGCAACCATGTGTAGTTATAACTAGTGATTATGATTGATTGATTGATTGTTTTTTATAAGATAAGTTTAATGCTAGCTAGCAACTTACCTTGGCTTCTTACTGCAATCGCGTAACAGGCGTGCTCCTCGTGAGGCAGGTGGTTAGAGCGTTGGTCTAGTTAACCGTAAGGTTGCAAGATTGAATCCCTGAGCTGACAAGGTAAAAATTTGTCGTTCTGCCCCTGAACAAGGCAGTTAACCCACCATTCCTAGGCCGTCATTGAAAATAAGAATGTGTTCTTATCTGACTTGCCTAGTTAAAAAAGGTGTAAAAAAATATATATATATATTTTTAAAAACTGCAAAATCGGCGTCCAAAATTTCCGATTTCCGATTGTTATGAAAACTTGAAATCGGCCCTAATTAATCGGCCATTCCAATTAATCGGTCGACCTCTACTCCTAACCTCTGATGCTCTGCACTCAGTCCCAGTGGGATGCTCAGTGCATGCCTGGCATTATGTTAGAATAGCTATATGGCTTCTTTTACACTCTTCCCCCCACCCTGGCTGACATATGTGAGGAGTACAGTGGAACGCATCACTGTCTTCCAATCATTTCCAGCACGGTTTGTTGGTGAGAGATCTGATTGGTCGGGGTCAAAAGTCGACAGATTAAAGCTGCCTTGTTATTTAATCAGCATTGATGTGAGAGGTCTGCATTAGAGTTCCAAGTGACTTCTCACTCGTAGCACGATCCAACTTGGAAAGCATACTTGAAAAGCATACAATTAAGGTCAGAACAGAAGTCAGGAATGGAACTCTCAGGGTGCTGTGATACCATCCCAGAATTCATTAGGGAGGCCATGCTGGTTTTAATGAAACACATTAAAAGATTTTTGGGGAAGTTGTGGTGCCTATTGCTACAGTAAACAAAACATGTTTCTATAAGGTCTTTATATTTTCATGTTGTGAAATTGCATGTTAACAATACTGTAATGAAAAGTGACCAAAATCGTATCTGCTTTATTATCTATAATACTTTAACTAAATTCATATTAATATAATACTATAATCACTGTATCACTGCAGCCACACACAACCCTGAGTAAAATGATAATCCCATATTGCAGTAGGTGCTTATAATGCCATACTGTATCTCACCTAGACATCATTTCCACAGATGGTCCAGACTCCAGTGGAGGGAGGAGGAGCAACACCTATCCATGCATCACCCTCAGAGGAACCAGAGGAACAGCTGCACAAATTGCCCCTAAACCAGTCAGCAGATGGCTGGTGTGAGATCCACATAACTGACAGAAAAGATTACAATCTTTACAAACAAATGTGCTTGAAAGTAAACACTGCCAGACTAGCTAGCATTTCATGTGGCCTACAATAGAATGATCTTCATTGCTATTTGAAGCTATTTGACTATTATTTGCCTGTTATTACATTTAATTTAGAAAAATATAGGACTGCATTATATCTTTGTACAATAACAAAAGTGAGCCTAGTCAGTGCTGGTTTGCCAAGAACACCTAATTTAATTACAAAGAGATCCAATTTCCTGAGCACCATAGTGACATCATGGGCCAATATTACTATGCATTTCCTTTCCTGCCTTATAATTTCATACTTTATGATAAAAATTTAACACAAATAATAGAAAACTTGCATTGGAACCACTCTTTTTTTCAAACGTAAAGTTAAAACCATTGATTGACTATATAACTAAAAACGTATTGATTGTGGCCCATAGCTGACGTTAAAACTCAGTGGGACAGTAAGTCTAGTCAAAGAATGCTCAGGTATGTATCGCCACCATGTGGCTACCTTGTGAAGTTATGCCTTCATGTAGCGATTGCCGCATCCTAATAACCCGATATTCCACATGAACACATGCACATGGCCCATAAAGAGAAAAACCCTATGCGCGTTTGGAGTCAGAGCATTAAATTAATTTATTGCTATATGTCGAAACGCTAAGTGTAACCTATAGACTTTCCATGTATGATAATAAATAACGTAAACGTCAATATCAACTGTTTTAATCGTTTTGGTCAAATCCAGTCTACGTCGTGTGCGCTTTTAATCTATCCTGATTACTCCAGCTGCTCTACTTCGTATTCAGTTCTGTTCGCGTGCGGTGAATACCTGGTGTCAATGTAACCTACTGTAGTTAGAGGAACAATCGAAAGCAATTGCCATTGTAACGTCATTCATTTTCTCTCGACTGGAACTGGTACAACGATACTGCTTTGTTATGCATTTTGGATTTGCCTAATTTCCATATTTAGATACGGTGGTTTTAAAGACAACAGAGAGTGTAACATATGAAATAAGACCGACGCATAGAGGATGTGCCCCAGAAACCAGGTCGATGAAATATTGGCACTACCATGAGAGGAAACGGTATGGACCTTTTATGGAGAATCTTTGCGACTCTGAGCTTCGATTGTTTTAAGGATTCGGCGTCTTCACAGAGGTGAGTGTGAGAAAATTCCATCAATTTTTCCCACGCGCAATGACCATAATTGTTTAATATTATATGATATCCCACAGTTTTTATGCCATTCTATATTACACTGAACAAAAATGTAAAGGCAACATGCAACAATTTCAACGATTTTACTGTTTTACAATTCATATAAGGATATCAGTCAATTGAAATAAATTATTTATGTCCTAATCTATGGATTTCACGACTGGAAATACAGATATGCATCTGTTGTGCACAGATACCTTAAAAAAGGTAGGAGCGTGGATCAGAACCATTCAGTATCTGGTGTGACCATCCACACATCTCCGTCGCATAAAGTTGATCAGGCTGTTGATTGTGAAATGTTGACCCCCTCCTCTTCAATGGCTGTGCGAAGTTGCTGGATATTGGTCGGAACTGGAACACGCTGTCATACGTCGATCCAGAGCATCCCAAACATGCTCAATGGGTGTCATGTTTGGTGAGTATGCTGAGCCATGGAAAAACTGGGACATTTTCACCTTCCAGGAATTGTGTACAGATCCCTGCGACATGGGGCCATACATTATCATGGTGAAACATGAGGTGATGGTGGCGGATGAATGGTACGACAATGGGCCTCAGGATCTAGTCAAGGTATCTTTGTATAATTCAAATTGCCATCTATCAAATTCAATTGCGTTCGTTGTCCGTAGCTTATGCCTGCCCATACCATAACCCTACCGCCACCATGGAGCACTCTGTTCCCAATATTGATATCAGCAAACCGCTTGCCCACACAATGCCATACACGCTGTCTGCCATCTTCCCGGGAACACTTGAAACCAGGATTAATCCGTGAAGAGCACACTTCTCCAGCATGCCAGTGGCCATCGATGGTGAGCATTTGCCGACTAAAGTCGCTTACGATATCAAACTGCAGTCAGATCAAGACCCTGGTGAGGACAACGAGCATGTAGATGAGCTTCCCTGAGACAGTTTCTGACAGTTTGTGGATAAATTCTTCGGTTGTGCAAACCCACAGTTTCATCAGCTTTCAGGTTGGCTGGTCTCAGACGATCCCGCAGGTGAAGAAGCCAGATGTGGAGGTCCTGGGCTGGCGTGGTTACAAGTGGTCTGCGGTTGTGAGGCCGGTTGGACGTAATGCCAAAGGCCAAATTCTAAAACGACGTTGGATGTGGCTTATGGTAGAGAAATTAACATTCTGGTGGACATTCCTGCAGTCAGCATGCCAATTGCATGCTCCCTCAACTTGAGACATCTGTGGCATTGAGTTGTGTGACAAAACTGCACATTTTAGTGGCCTTTTGTCCCCAGCACAAGGTGCACCTGTGTAATGATCGTGCTGTTTAATTGGCTCCTTGATATGCCACACCTGTCAGGTGGATGGATTATCTTGGCAAAGGATAAATGCTCACTAACAGGGATCTAAACAAAGTTGTGCACAAAATTGGAGAGAAATAAACTTTGTGTGCATATGGAATATTTCTGGGATCTTTTATTTCAGCTCATGAAACATGGGACCAACACTTTACATGTTGCGTTTTACATTTTGTTTGGTATATTATGGAGTCAGAGCCGAAGTGTCTATCACAGTAAATAATATTTAATTTCAGTTTTAAAACTAGATTAATAGCATATGGGATAATCTATTTGATCCCCCCTCTATAAGCGTTTGTGAAATGTAACAATATATTTGCTATGAAGAAATAATCCATCCTTTAATTGTTATGACAAAAGGTTTGTGAAGCAAAAAGGTTTGCCTCCATTCTCCAGCATTGTCTTCATGAGACAAATTATGAGAGGGATGAAATAATGTGTTACATGACCACAAATGTCACATTTGCTGGAATAAATGTCGGACCAAGGCGCAGCGGATGTTGAGTTCCACATTATTTATTAGAAAGTGAAACTAAGCAAAGACAAAAACAAATAAACAAACAACGAACCGTGACTACAGAGATGCTATGTGCACTAACTCAAAACAATATCCCATAAACACAGGTGGAAAAACAGCTACTTAAATATGATCCCCAATTAGAGACAACGATTTACAGCTGCCTCTAATTGGGAATCATACAAATCCCCAACATAGAAAATAAACTAGAACACCACATAGAAATAAATCAACTAGGTCACCCCCTGTCACGCCCTAACCCACTTCACCATAAAGAACGAATGGCTCTCTATGGTCAGGGCGTGACAACAAATGTAGCCAGAAATGCATCTGACTTTGTTGGAAACCCTTTGTTTAACCAAAGCATATCATACACTATATATCTTACTGAAAATGCAATGATATCTGCATGTATGATATGTTTTCTATTCAAGGTTGCTGAATGATAGTTTCTGTACTTATATGATTCTATTACATACCATTTTGCCCCACCACATTTGTTTGGACTAAATTCATTTTAAAGATTCTCAAGAGTACTATACACCCCCCCTACCATTGCAATTCATCAAACACCTTGTCACGCCTATTCCTGCTCCCTCCCTCAGGTGCTCGACATCACCGGTCTACTAACCACCGGTCCTAGCAATCCACATTGTGCAAACCTGCTCCCCATCGTTAAGCACACCTGGACTTCATCACCACCCTGATTACTTTCCCTTCATATAGCCCTCAGTAAGCCTCAGTCATCTGGCAGTATTGGTTTTGGTCACGTTCAGTACACATATCCTGTTTTGTATTTTCTTCATGTTTATTATTATTAAACTCACCTTCTGCACCTGCTCCCTGACTCCCTGCGTATACGTTACTCACCTCTTACCCAGAGTCGAACCCCTAACTTCTCATCCCCTCTGTAGGTCTTCAGGCAAGCTGAGCTCCAGTCAGGCAGGTAGTCTGGAAAGCAGCTCCCTAACTGGCTCGCTCTCCCTGGGGCCAGACCTGCCTCACTGCCAGTGCTGCATCTCCTACGAAGCCCGCCTGAAACGCCTGTCCTGCGGCCACCTCTACTGTGACCCCTGCACAGACCAGATCGTCAACCTGGCCTTCGAGGACATCGAGGGCCTCTCTGATTACCCCTGCCCCATGTGCAAGTCCCTCCGCAAGCTAGGGGACCTGGGCCCCCCCTCTTATGTGTACCTGGGGACCCCCTCCTTTGGGCCATGTGGGAAACTGAAGCAACAGGTGGCTAAAGAGCATGGGAGCAGGTGGGGGTAAAACTGAGGCAGTTTATACTGTACATCAAGGGGTGTGGGTAAAAAAAAAACATGTTGTCCCCTCTCCAGATTAAATACTGTAGGAACCATTTTGTCTTTTCAGTTATGTCTTTAGTGTTTTGATTTGAATATTTTAATGCACTGCCTTACACTGAGATTGTGATCTGGTAACATGTGGTGGGAAGTGGCTCTGTGTTTCTTCTTTGTGTAATATGGTGGTGGAAGTGAAACTAATGGAAGTGCATAACATTACAGATAATGTCCATTGGTGTGCCATAACATGAGTGGATATTGCAGGGTGATTAAGCCAGAGTTAAGATAAATATTAGATGTTTGTGTCAGACAGTTCTTTACATTTATGTGTACTGATTATTATTACTAGACATTTGCACCTTATTTTATATTTTGAGTGTACTTACAGCTTATGCCATGCTACTTTTAAAGTGTTCAATATCATATTGTAAATATTTATTTTGCTAAAACATAAAGTTTGTGAATTGTATTACTCTGTCTGAAGACTTGAATGATTGCACCACATCATCATCTGGGGTCCACGGCATGAAAAATGTGTCTTCCAGAGCTTCCTGTCCTCCATTGTGATCTCTGGCCTGACTTCTGCAGAACGGAATATGTTCCGGGATTCATCTGATGGCATTGAGGAGTATACTACCACATCCGTGACCGGGCCTTCATTAATAAGTGCATCAATGACGTTGTTCCCCACAGTGTCTGTACGCACATATCCCAACCAGAAGCCATGGATTACAGGCAACATCCGCACTGAGCTAAAGGCTAGAGCTGCCGCTTTCAAGGAGCGGGAGACTAATCCAGGCGCTTATAAGAAATCCTGCTACACCCTCCAATGAACTATCAAACAGGGAAAGCTTTAATACTGGACTAAGATCGAATCCTACTACACCGGCTTTGACACTCGTTGGATGTGGCAGGGCTTGCAAACTATTACGGATTACGAAGGGGACCCCAGCCGTGACCTGACGTGAGCATACCAGATGAGCTAAATGCCTTCTATACTCGCTTCGAGGCAAGCAACAATGAACCATGCATGAGAGCACCAGCTGTTCCAGACGACTGTGTGATTCATGGGTGATGTAAGACCTTTTTTAAACAGGTTATAATTGACAGATTACCAGGACACATACTCAGAACATGTGCTGACCAGCTGGCAAGTGTCTTCACTGACATTTCCAATCTCTCCCTGACTCAGTCTGTAATACATGTTTCAAGCAGACCACCATAGTCCCTGTGCCCAAGAATGCAAAGGTAACCTGCCTAAATGACTACCGCCTCGTAGCACTCACATCTGTAGCCATGAAATGTTTTGAAAGGCTGATCATGGCTCACATCAACATCATCATCCCGGAAACCCTGGACCGACTCCAATTCCAATGCCCCAACAGACACACAGATGATGCAATCTCTATTGCACTCCACAATGCTCTTGACAAAAGGATCACCTATGTGAGAATGCTGTTCATTGACTACAGCTCAGCGTTAAACATCTGCGCTGCAGGCATCTTATGTGATCCAGGATTCACAGCTGTAAAGAAGTGTAGTGATACAGACTGCTTGATAGACAGCAACTTTGGTGTGGAGGTGGAGATCCCTGTTTTGGAAGACCCTGAGTCTGAGTTTCCTGAAGGCAGTTGATGCTTTATCCTATTTTGAATTTTGAGGTCGATGCTGCAGTCCTCCGAGAGGATGCTGCCAGAAGTATTTGAAAGATGGGACTATTGCCAGTGATTTTTGTTCAATGGTGAAGACAGGCATGGTGGGTGGAGGGCTAGATCTCCATTGATAGACCACCTCTGTCTTGATGGTGTTGATATACCGTCTCATCCTGCTGTAGACCCTCACAGCCACTACAAGGACAGACTGAAGGTCTTCCAGAGTGTGGCCACGAGCACAGTCATCAGCATACTGTAGCTCAAGAACCCACGCCGTCAAAACCTTGGTGGTTGCTTGGAGCTTCCTGACGTTGAATAGGTTTCCATCCAGCCCGAAGTCCACTGCAAACCCGCTGCTGTCCTCAAGCTCCTTATGGAGAAGCTGGGTGACACATATGAGGAAGATGTTAAAGAGTACATGTGCCAGCACACACCCCTGCCTCCCACCGATGCTTACTCCAAAGGGCACTCCTATGGCCACCCGAGCCATCATCCCATCATGGAACTGGCAAAGGATGTTGACAAATTTATCTGGACAGCCAAATTTGAGCAGAATGCCCCATAGTAGTTCCCTGTTCAGTGTCGAAGGCCTTGGAGAGGTTGACAAAGGCAATGAAAAGGTCCTGATGTTGTTCACAGCACTTCTCCTGGAGATGCCGTGCGGTGAATATCATGCCGACTCTACTCCTGTTCTTTCTGAAGCTGCATTGTGACTCTGTTGTTTACCAGCCTGTGTAAAATCACCTTGGCCAGGACCTTGCCGGCAACAGCCAGAAGGGATATCCCACCGCTGTTGCCGCAGATGGATTTGTCACCCTTGTTCTTATAGATGGTGCAATGTTGGCATCCCGCCACTGTTGGGGGACGATCTCCCGGTCCCAAACCTCAGTGATGTACTGGTGGAGCCCTCTGGTGCAGAAGTAACCTCCCTTCTTAAGTAGCTCTGCCGGGATGCTGTCAGCACCAGGAGCCGTGTTGTTCTCGAGGGAACGGATAGCTGATAACACCTCTTGGAAGGTTGGCGAATGGTTGAGGTCTTGACTGGGTGGATGGACAGGGAGTTCTTCCAGGATGGAGTGGTCAGTAGGAGAGCGTTGATTGAGTAGTGCTAAAAAGTGGTCAGCCCACCATCAGGATATGGTTTTGGTCCTTCAAGAGATTTAGACCATCAGCTGTTTTCAGGGGGGTGATGGAGCGACATCTAGGGCCAAAGATAGAAATTGTGCATGTTGTTTTTGTCTGCATAAATTTGGATTTCCTGTGCCTTATTCATCCACCATTCATTCTGCAGAGCACACAAAGTTGTTTGCACTTCCTTGCGCGACGCATTTGAACCTTTATTTAACTCGGCAATTCAGTTAAGAAAAATTCTTATTTACAATGACGGCCTACCCCGGCCAAACCATCCCAGGGATCGAACCAGGGTCTGTAGTGACGCCTCTAGCATGCCATTGATGGTGGAGGGTAGATGTGTGGCTGTTGAGAGTAGCCCTGTGCGCTTTGCGCACATTGTCCAGTATGGTTGTGATGGTGTCAGTTCTCATCGAACCAGTCCTGATGTTTCCTACCTCTGTAGCCAATGGAGTGGGCCTCTGCCTGATAGAGCACTGAGCTAATAGATGCCCACTTCTGGTCCATGGGGTCCTCTGCGATCAGAAGAGGCTAAGTCACCCTCAGCCTTTTAGCGAGAGGGCGAAGGAACTCGTCCCTTACTGCAGCTTTCTCAAGCCGAGTACAGTGCAGAGGCCTCTTACTGGACTTCTGCAGACGTTGAGGGGACGTATTCTCACCTGGAGTTTAGCCAGTATCATACAGTGATCTGTCCAGCATTCAGCACCTGTAACAGTTTTGCTTCCGTCCCTCTCCTCGCCCCTACCTGGGCTCGAACCAGGGACCCTCTGCACACATCAACAACTGGCTCCCACAAAGCATCGTTACCCATCGCTCCACAAAAGCCACAGCCCTTGCAGAGCAAGAGGAACAACTACTTTGTCTCAGAGCGAGGGACGTCACCGATTGAAACGCTATTAGCGCACATCCCGCTAACTAGCTAGCCATTTCACACCGGTTACACACCCCTCATAGTATGTCTCAGCAGGATGTCATTCGAGTCAGAATGTCTCACTATGACCTAGTCGATCAGGTGCCAGTGTTTGGAGCGTGCGTGCATCCATGATGTTTTATTTGTTCTTCTGCTGGATCAAGGTGTTAGTGAAAATGAGATCGTGCTCTGCACATTGTTAGCAGTCTCATGCCGTTCTCATTGATCTGGCCAACACCATGCCTACCCAGTACTCCAGAACATATCCTGTTGTTCTGTCCCACCCTAGCATTGAAGTTACCCAGCAGAAAGATTTTGTCATTCCTGGGGATGTGGTGAATGGCCTCAAGTAGTGACTGGTAGAAGCAGTCCCTTGACTCATTTTCAGATGGTAACGTTGGTGCTTATGCACTGAGAGGAGTAGCAAAACACATCTTGGCCTGTACAGATGCATCTCTGGGGCCCACTGCTGCTCTGAGATCCCCTGCCGGTTAGCCTGGAGTTTCAAGACAACCATCTAACTGGGAGGAGGTCAGAGACTTGGCAGTGTGGTGCCACGACAACAACCTCTCCCTCAATGTCAGCAAGACAAAGGAGCTGATCATAGACTACAGGAAAAGGAGGGCAGAGCACGCCCCCATTCACATCGACTGGGCTGTAGTGGAGCGGGTTGATAGCTTCACGTTCCTTGGTGTCTACATCACTAAGAACCTATCATGGTCCAAACACACCAACACATATTCCCCCGCAGGAGACTGAAAAGATTTTGCATGGGACCTCAGATCCTCAAAATGTTCTACAGCTGCACCATCAAGAGCATCCTGACTGGTTGCATCACTGCTTGGCATCCGACCGCAATGCGCTACAGAGGGTAGTGCGTATGGCCCAGTACATCACTGGGGCCGAGCTTCCTGCCATCCATGACCTCTATACCAGGCGGTGTCAGACGAAGGCAGACACAGCAAAAGCAAGGCTGCTTCCCCAGTCAAAAGCCCTGGATTAACACAGAGGTATGCGCTAAATTAAAGGACAGCGTTACCGCACACAGGGCTGTCGCAGCCAACCCAGAGGCTACGACTAAGGACACAAATGTTTACATGAAGTCCCACTACGACCTCTGCAGAGTCATCAAACAGGCAAAAGGAAAATATAGGAACAAGGTGGAATCCTATAACACCGGCTCTGACGCATGTGGCAGGGGCTACAGTCCATTACAGACTACAAAGGTAGAGCTAGCCGTGATCTATCCAATGGTGCCTCTCTACCAGACGAACTCAATGCATTTTATGCACACTTCGACAAAAAGAACACAGGGCCCAGAAGATTGGGATGGCGGGGTCTCATGCTCTCCGGGGCTGATGTAAGGTTTTTAATCTGGTCAACACTCGCAAGGCCACAGGGTCAGACGGTATTCCAGGGCGCATTCTCAGAGCATGCGCAGACCAGCTGGCAGGCATCTTCATGGTCATGTTCAACCTCTCCAGTCTGTAATCCCTACATGTCTCAAGGTGAACAACATCCTTCCTGTTCCCAAGAACTCGGAGGTTAACTTCCACAATGACTACTGCCCTGTAGCACTAACATCTGTAATCATGCAGTGTTTTGAAAGGCTGGTCATGGCACATCTCACCTCCATCATCCCAGACGCGCTCCAATTTGCATACCGCCCAAACAGATCTACAGACAAGGGCAATCTCAATTGCACTCCACACAGCCCTCCCACCTGGACTAGAGGAATACTTGTGAGAATGCTGTTCATCGACTACAGCTCAGCGTTCACACCATAGTGCCCTCCAAGCTCGTTATCAAGCTCGGGACCCTGGGAATGAACACCTCCCTCTTCAACTGGATCCTGGACTTCCTGACGGGCTGACCCCAGGTGGTGAGAGTAGGCAAAAATACCTCTGCCACGCTGACCCTCAACATGTGGGACCCCACGTGTGTGCTTAGCCCCCTTCCTGTACTGCCTGTTTACCCACGACTGTGTGGCCACACACAACCAAATCTATCATCAAGTTTGCTGACGACATGAAGATGGTAGGCCCGATCATCAACAGCAATGAGACAGCCTACAGGGAGATCGTCAGAGTGGTGCCAGGACAACAACCTCTCCCTCAACGTCAGCAAGACCAAGGAGCTGATCGTGCACACCCCCATCCACATCGACGTGGCCGCAGTGAAGAGGGTCAAGAGCTTCAATTTCCTCTGTGTCCACATCACTAAGGACATAACATGGTCAGCAACACCTCTTCTCCCTCAGAAGGCTTAAACGATTTGACATGGTCCCTCAAACTTTTACAGCTGCACCATTGAGAGCATCCTGACTGTATCACTGCCTGCAACTGGAAGGCCCTACAGAGAGTTGTGCGGCCAGCTCAGCGCATCACTGGCGGCGAGCTCCCATCCATCCAAGACGCACATGCCAGGCGGTATCTGAGAACGGCCTGAATAATTGCCAAAGACTACAGCCACCTGAGACATGGACTGTTTTCCATGCTCCGTCTGGCAGGCGGTACAGGTGCTTCATGGCTCAGACTAACAAAGTCCTAAACAGCTTCTATCCCCTGACCATAAGGCTTAATGGCTAACTGGTCATCCCCCAAAGCCAACACCTACTTTGGCCGCCTTTCCTTCCAGTTCTCAAATGACTGATGACTGAAACGAATTGCAAAAATCACTGAAGTTGGAGACCTATATCTCCCTCACTAACTTTAAGCTTCAGCTGTCAGAGCAGCTTACCGATCGCTGCAGCTGTACACAGCCCATCTGTAAATAGCCCATCCAACCAACTACCTACCTTTGCACACCAGAATTTCTACAAGCACATCCTAATCTGCACATATATCACTCTAGTGTAAATTGCTAAATTGTAATTACTTCGCCACTATTGGCCTATTTATTGCCTTACCTCCTTACTGGTCTACTACTGGTCACTATTACTCCTGTTTACATGTCTATCCTACCAGTCACTTTTCATGTAAACACACCTCAACCACTCCAGTTCCCCTGCACATTGAATAAGGTAAATACTGTAAATACTAGCATTCTCGTGTTCTTTAGCTCTCGTCATAGTTCTTGAGGTTTTTATTCTTATTTGTATTTTTTTATTCCATGATCCACTGTATATTACTTTCATTGCATTGTTGGAAAGAGCTCTCAAGGTAAGAATTTAACTGTACTGTTTTACACCTGTTGTATCATGTGCACGTGGCGTATAAACTTTGAAACTTGAAAGCAAAGATTTTATGAACTTATAATAGTTTATTAATCAGGATCCTAACATGCTGATACAAAAAAATATGTACATCTGGCAAATCATTGTGTCATTCGTACCAAAACATTTAAATATATAATAGTGTATGGAAGTAGGTTTGCATGCAGAAAAGGACTTTCATTTTCTCTTTGTTTAGCCAATACCATTAGGGAATGTGATGACCGTGTGTTTTTTCCATGGAAGACAAGCGCAAAAGTACTGGCATCAAATCCCAAAACTCAAACAACCTGATATTCAGTAACTGATATCAAACAGTGTGCTGTGATATTCAAAAATGAATATTTACAGCCATTGAATAATTCAAAATGCTCTCGTACTGAGGCATAGGAATGACTGTAGGTAATACAAGAGTGATGTACACCAATGTAAGTCATATACATTACCACCTTCAGCCTTTATATTTCATAATAAACATAACGAGACATTTCAGTGAGAAATACATTGTATGCCAGCCAGAAACCCTTTCATCCGATGTCACACAATACAAGTACTTCTCTGTATGGAAATGCTAGTTTTGTATAAACATACAGTACATCCCTGTAGTCTGAAGAGTGTTACAGTATATGGAAATCATGCCAGTGTATTTGCTGCTTAATATCCACATCATACAAACAACAATCTGTCTGGACTGAGTAGCCCAGTCCCAATAGCTCACTGGGCTTTGAATGAAAGGACGCATTTAGAAGTCCTTGACCTGAATGCTAGCTGCATACGAAACTAGCAGTCGGGACAAGTCATGAAAAAATACACTATTTGGGGGAAAAAAGTAGCTTACCTTAAAAAAGCTACATCTAGAAGAACCAAATAAGAGTGAATTATAAATATGAACCATCAGAACTTATGGTTTGCACAATGACACCATAAGGGGGAAAAAAAGAGTAATACTCACCTTGGTCACGACCACTTAAAAATGTAGCGTTAAATATTCTGAAATTCATACGCAACCAAAGTTGGTCAATAATACTTAGAACTCTCAATAGAGATGCACATAAGAATAATAGCACTTTTACCTCAATCATGCACACTTACAGCAATATTAACTGACCATGGCCATATTCTGAATAACAGGGTTATGATACAGAGTCATACAACTCAGCTTATGCCTCTCATTGTTCACTACTAGCATGCATGCAAGTATAAAGATATGGGAACAGTGTCAAAATAGCTCCAGTGGCCTAAATTCCAGATCAAATTTACTGGACAAAATGCCTGGAGTTAAAACTGCATGTTCTTTTGTGACGCCAATGTCTGTCCCTAGTGTTTACTTGGTGAACAGCTCTCTGTATTTTTCCTCTCAAGGCTGAGTTGGTTTTGGAATTGGGGGTCATTGTCACTCAAAAGGAGCGAAGAGTCAGGACAACAGTCCTATCTGGTCAAGAATGAAGGTTGTCACTCAGTTGAAATCATGATTCTAAAAACAGCTGAAGTCTGATCAATAGAAGTATTTGATTCCATGTTTCAGCCAACGGCTCGTTATTTGTGCTCTCATGTCATTAGCTCATCAATCATCATCAGCCCTTATTCATTTTGGGTATTAGCTTGCTGCTTTTAGAAACACAAATACGTTCTTAGGGAATGCTGACCAGACCATCAGTTTGGGTGTCATATTCAGTAAAACAATCTTTCAGAAACATTTCAAATACTATTTGTGCTTTGCACTGCTCAATGCATTATTACTGCAGTTTAGTCTCTCCTCCCTGCTCAGTACATGACTCTCCTCGTCTTGTTATGGCCTCAAAGCCCCTCAAACTGGCCTTGACAGGAAAATCACATCAGGTTCCACCCAGAGATCATGTGTCGGGGAAGGAAATCGAGTCTTGGAGGGTGTGTATAGGTTCTAGAGTTCTGAGCCAGGGGGAACAGTTTGTACCGTTTGTGCTAACTTACAGCGGACACCCAGAGCTCAGGAACCCAGTGAAGGACCGTTGCTCTTGGGCAGCTTGGCATTATTATTGGGCGTGGGGAAGTAACGCTGGTCTGGACGGGCCTCTGAAGAGGATGGGTGGCCAAATAGGAATGTGTGCTTGCTGCTGTCTCTGGGGCCAGGTCTAGATAGAGGGGCAGGGGAAACTGGAGGAACCCTGGGTTGGAGGTTCAAGATAGGGGGCGTGGTTCTGGAGACAACCGGCCCAGGCGGTCTGCAGGCTGGGAAGAGGAAGGTGCTGTTGTTGGTGTTCTGGTTGAGGTTGGAGTCTGTCCGACGGGGCTCCTGTGTCTTGGCTGGGACTGTGTTAGTGGGGCTGGAGGCCAAAGCCAGCTTGTCTCTAAGCTGCTGGACCTCCCAGGCTAGCTGTTCCACTGGGTGCTGGGTGGATGAGGAGATGGGGTGGGAGAAAGCCTGAGGGCACAACATGGCCAGGTTTTCTGTTAGTTTATAACACCATCATGACTACAGCCATCCATGAGGAACTAATTGTAGTTTCTGATGTGACCAGCAAAAATTAGAAGCTTGTCCAGTACAACGTTGCATCAAATATTCAGTTGAATAAAAATATTAATTTCAATTTCTTACTACATTTTTTATGCAATACCTCTAGTTGAAATCCTTTTTCAGATACAGAGTTCAAAGTTCATTTTGATCTCCCGCCCACATACCAGTAGAGTAGGCTATTATAAACATCCCCATGGCAACAGTGTTTTAGGCTCTGTATAATAGTGAGAATGATCCTCCTTCCCTATGTACCTGAGCATGAAGAGCCCCACGGAGGTAGCAGTCTCTCCACACACCTAAGCAGGGCCCCAGGAGCAAGGGCAGCAGAGGCTCATAGGGGTCCAGGGGCACCTGGAGACCGGCTATGGTGGTGGTGTGGCCCTGGGGGAGCTCTGTGAGGGCCCAGGCCTTCAGAAGCCTCTCCAGGCCCGGCAGGTTCTCTGAGGAGGACCCCCCTCTCCGGTGGCTCTTCCGGTAGACGCCTGAGCCCCCTCCGCTGCGCCAGGGCAGGAGGTTAGCAGAGCAGGAGAAGGAGCCCCTGGAGAGCAGGAACACAGAGCCTGGTGCGCTGTCACTCAGCTGAGAGAGGGAGGGGAGAGAAGAGAGAAATAGGGAGGAAGAGATAGATGGAGATTAATACGTTTAAATATCCCTTATGTACCTTAAGGGCGGCAGGTAGCTGAATGGTTAGAGCGTTGGGCCAGTAACTGAAAGCTGGCTGGATCAAACCACCGAGCTGACAAGGTAAAAATCTGTCGTACTGCCCCTGAACACGGCAGTTAACCCACTGTTCTTAGGCCGTCACTGTAAATAAGAATTTGTTCTTAACTGACTTGCCTAGTTAAATAAAAGGTTAAATTAAAAGAAAATATATAATTAAGCATGTTGCAATACTGAGACCTACCACACGGAGGTGCAGTGGGCTTGTGCTCTTCCCTCATCATGGCCATTAATATTTGTCTGTGTGTGTGAGCGGGGTGGCTTTTGTAAGACAAGAGCTCATTAAAATAGCAAGTGAGTTACTAAGCACTCAAACATGAATGATCAAATGCATGATTTGCATTTATATTGTGCTTTTCATACTCCTAGCGCCTGGCTGTATACCCCATAACAACATCCTCTCTCTCCTACCCTGTGTGCCTCAGGGTTGGTGTTGAGGTTGCCGTTGAATAGGGGCTGTGGCAGGGCGGGCATAGACACTGGCTGGGTGAAACGTTCCCGTCTCTGGCTGCTGTACTGCAGAGCCCAGTCCCACACAGGGGGCAGAGGGGGGTCTGAGGGGTCCGGGAAGGAGCACCTGGGTACCACATCTGTCCAGCCGTTCACTGGAGTGTAACTCTGGGATAGGTTCTGGGAGAGACAGGAAGGGATGGAGGAAGAAGAGGTGAGAGAACAGTGATTCGTCTGATTCAATCTGAGCTCATTCAAGAGTTATCGTTGAAGACAATCTGAGCTGATGCATGTGTGGGATTGAAAATGATGTGGACTCGCCTCGCAAATCAAACGCTTTAATCTAAGATGGTTTACAGAATTTACGACTTTCAAACTTTGATACAGGTATTTCCAACTTCTTCCATGTTAGCCTAGGGTAGCATACCTACAGTGTATCTTGTCTAGTACTACAGCTTCAGCATTAGCGGTGGTGTTGCTGAACAGTGGCCTACCTGTGAGCGTTTGCACCTCTCCCTGTGGCAGTTGGCCAGAAAACTGCTGAAGAGGGGCAGGTGGAAGCTGTCATGGAGGGCCAGCAGGAAGTCCCCTGTCAGCTGGAAGCGGGACGGATACTGGACCCATAGCTGCCACACACAGTCCAGGAAGAGCAGGAACACTGGTGCCTAGTGGGGACAAAACACAGGGTTAAGAAAGATGGGAGAAAGATCACCACAGACAAATGACTGGCACTAAACACTCTGTCCTAATGCAAATAGTTTTTTCCTCCATGACCACTGATAGGAGAGTTAACTGATAGGTGACAGCTTATCCTCTCACCTCTTCCTTGTCGCTGTCCCTGTGGTAGTTGATGCGGCTGAGGAAGCGGTGTCCGGCCATCACCCACTCCTTCTGCACCAGACCCTGGAAGCCCACCCTGGTCCTGCAGTGGGGGTCACACATCACCTGGACCAGACTGGACACCACACAGGTCATGTCCCGGTCTTCCGCCTCTGCACACAACAGGAGGAAATAGACCATCAGTAATCATTTGTAACTGAAAATAGTAACAGAACACATATTCAGGGCTCAGATAAAGGATAAGATAAGTGTATAAAAAAACAACACAACATGACAATCCAAATGCCACAGTCTCACATCCGCCCTTTCATTCTCACATAACGTGCCCTCCTATGGACAAGAATAGAACTTCTCCCAAATACCCACATCTGGTTGGCAGGTTTTTTCTAACCACAGGCAGGAGGGAGTGTTGGCTGGGCCTGTCTGAAAATACCATTGGGTCATTTCTCCAGTCATTTACTTGTGTTCAGGACACTGTCAGCGCTGTGGTTTTAGGGGGGTGATATGCAACCCTCTTCTCCAAAAAGCCCACTTGAGGCTGGCCAGGCAACACAACTCATATGGGGGAAGGGAAAATCACAGAGCAGTAGCAGCCATTATTCATGTGACACAGAGTTCTGTTGACTTTTCAGTCTGCTACCTTAGGTATCAACAGACTAGGACTGACTCTCACAGACCAATTATATGTGGCAGTACATGGAGTCATGTAATAATAATGTATGAACATAGTTGTACTTAGTCAAGAACGTCTGCAGCTTTGCCATAATACTGTTCTCTCTCATTATAGACTGTTGTATTACACTCACTTATCTCTCCAAGGCTGTGGGCTCCAGCCTGGGTGCCAGGCTATTTATGTTCAACATCGCTAGTTCGTTACGTCCTTGCCTTGTGTGGCAAGACAATCACAAGCTGGCTAAAACAGAAACAGACAGACTGGCACCCACCTTGAACTTCCAACACACTACAGTAAACTTCCACAACTAAGTGAGCCAGTCAGCATGACAATATGGCACACAATCATAACACAATCTCACTAGGCACAATAGACTTACCACCTGCTGTATTAGTGTCCTGGTAGAGTAGTGCTTCTAAAGTACGAGTCTCCTTCAGGGTAAGCCCTAATGCCGCTTTAATGAGGGACGCAGCGTGAATAATAAATGAACGGATTGAATATTCGGTACTGCTTAGCCCTCATCACGGGACTCACCTTGAAGCACCACGGTCAGGTGACCTCCGCGGAGCAGGCAGGCCACCTCAGCAGCTTTCCTCAGACAACACCTGGGGTGGGAGCAGAGCAGCATGCGAATCAGGCTAACGCTATGCTACTATCAGTTCTAGCTAGTTTCAGCACATAGACGCTTCAACATCCACGTGTGTAAGCCTGTAAAAAATGCACTAGGTCTTGGTCTACTGTGTAGATATAACAAGCTCCCACACTTATTGAATATATGAGCGCTACATTCAACATGCATGTGTGTGGGACTATTATAGCCTCATGCTAAAGGTATGTTCTGTAACAGTATGTTGGAGCATTCCAAATCTGCTTACATCTAATGTAACACAGTAAAGTCACATATTCAACCAGGGCTAGGCTAATGTGCTATAATGGTACATTCATACTACATCAACATTGAACTACAGGCTATTCACTAGCATTACTAGGTAGACATAAACAAATCGACCAAATCAATGTAGGCCCAGCACATTTATTACATATGATTTATTGCTTTGATGAGAAGCCAATCAGGACCTCTCACCTGGTGTAGTCCAGCCAATGAGTGCTCTCCAGCGTAGACAGCCATTTGTCATCTGGCACAGACACAGATGTGGAGATGTCTGTGGACCAACACAGAAGACAAAGCAACCTTGTTCGTGTTTTTGTCGAAGGAGCCTTATTGTCCATAAATTACAGTGGGGATTTGACAAGTTTTAGGATATACTATTGCACCTGAAATCTTTAAATAAGATCCATAGCTCTACATATCAAATGAGTTTGGTTGTAAATAAATATCTTCTGAAAACATATTGTTTAAGTCTTAAAGGTTAACGTAGTTCAAACATGACGAGTGAGGCCCATAGATTTGTGTGGTTGTTGTCGATCCAAATCCCTCAGCCTTGTGTAGAGGTATCACACAATAAACCAAACAATGTGAGCATTGTGTTGGCAATGTGTGAGCCATGGGAGTCAGTGACCTGTGGTGTGCCCTGCCTTGACAATGTGAACTCCACATCAGCACAACAGAGTGGGTGTTGTCTAGGAAACTAGTTGTCTCCTAGTCTACATAAACAGTCTCTCATAGCTTTTTTGACTTCTCACAGCATTACAGGAAGAAGCGTCAGGAAAAACACGCCACCATCACATGGTGCTCACATACCGTAAAATTCGCATAGCGCTACATATTCGTCGCCAAACCCACTGGATACAGGTAATCTATAAGTCTTTGCTAGGTAAAGCCCCGCCTTATCTCAGCTCACTGGTCACCATAGCAACACCCACACGTAGCACACGCTCCAGCAGGTATATTTCACTGGTCATCCCCAAAGCCAACACCTCATTTGGTCACCTTTCCTTCCAGTTCTCTGCTGCCAATGACAGGAACAAATTGCAAAAAGCACTGAAGCTGGAGACTCTCTAACTTTAAGTATCAGCTGTCAGAGCAGCTTACCGATCACTTTACCTGTACACAGCCAATCTGTAAATAGCACACCCAACTACCTCATCCCCATATTGTTATCTTTTTGCTCTTTTGCACCCCAGTATCTCTACTTGCACATCATCATCTATCACTCCAGTGTTAATGCTAAATTGTAATTATTTCACCTCTGTGGCCTATTTATTGCCTTACCTCCCTAATATTCTACATTTGCAATCACTGTACATAGATTTTTCAATTGTGTTATTGACTGTACATTTGTTTATGTGTAACTCTGTGTTGTTGTTTTTGTCGCACTGCTTTGCTTTATCTTGGCCAGGTCGTAGCTGTAAATGAGAACTTGTTCTCAACTGGCCTTCCTGGTTAAATAAAGGTGAAATAAAAATACATTTTATTTTATTTTTTAAATGAGTAGTGTATGCCAGTGGTGGGAAAAGTACCCAATTTTCATACTTGCGTAAAAGCAAAGATACCTTGAAAGAAAATGACTCAAGTAAATGTGAAAATCCCCCAGTAAAATACTACTTGAGTAAAAGTCTAAAAGTATTTGGTTTGAAATGTACTTAAGTATCAAAAGTAAAAGTATAAATCGTTGAACATTTCTTATATTAAGCAAACCCGACAACACGATTTTCTTGTTTTTTTATTTATGGATAGCCAGGGGCACAGTTCAACACTCAAACATAATTTACAAATTAAGCATTTGTGTTTAGTGAGACTGCCAGATAGAGTAGTACTTTAAAGTATTTTTACACCACTGGTGTACGCTTATATGAGGGGGTATACATTGATTTATTGAGGATCCAATTGAATCTAAATCCGTAATTTCAGGAGGTAAATTGGTGTCTGGGGTCTTGTCATCTGGATGTGATCTCTACTAACCTACCATCTCTGTCTCAGTAGCATTGTAATGGGAAGCACATGGAAATAGATTAACACCACTTTATGTCCTCTATAAAATCTGCATGCCCACTGTCCCTCAGGGCTAGAGTGCCCCTGAATAGATGCGGTGTAAAACCTGTGCTAAAGCGAATGAATTTGTCAACAAATAAAAAAGACGGCACGGGAGAGGCAAGGGGAGGGCTTGTCAATGAAACTGGCAACCCCAATCAAATGTCTATCAGGCTATCATGTGAAACGAAAACAGAATACACTCCTATGTTTAAATGCACTGTAGCAACATTTTGACCAACATTTTATCCAGTGTGGGTCTTTGTCAGGTACTTTAAAACACAGACTAATACACTTGTCCTTCCAAAAGGTGCAGATGGTTTGTACTGACCTCCCAGACACAGAGCCCGTAGGCGGGTGTGTGCCAGCTGTATGTCTGTGGGTGAAGGCATCTCTTCTCCCAGCTCCACCACCACACATAGAGACTGGCCCCCAAACAGGATCAACTCCAGGTTCCTACAGTAACACCCCATAGGACAGACAGACAGGGACCCCTTAGCATTGTTCTCTGTGATTAGACATGTCACATTCCATTACTTTGTAACCATTGCCCAGGGCTAGTAAACTGTCTGTGCCCCCTGTCTAAGCACCGTCTCAGACATGCACAAGGAATAGCATTCAACGATAGCCTGCTAACCTGTCCCATCTCAGGAATGGCCGGGTAACATGTACATGATTACAGGTTCGTTTTGACGTAGAAATTCGGCTGTGAAGCAATTGCCTTTGGCATAAAAAATAACAACAACAGTATTACTATGTCTCTCTCTCACACACACACACACACACACACACACACACACACACACACACACACACACACACACACACACACACACACACACACACACACACACACACACACACACACACACACACACACACACACACACACACACACACCTGATGTCATCCTTCTCATGGTAGATGTTGTTCTGGAAGCTGGCCATCCGTAGCAGGTCACTGCCCCGAGGATGTCGCCAACACCAGCGCTGGACGACAACAGTCACACAGATTTAGACACAACGTGGTCACAATAGTAATGGTTTTTGGATATGTTCTGAAATCCCTGGATGAGTTCTTAGTGACCAGGGCATGAGATTTTAACTGCGTTTTCTGACATGACTGATATTGTGGGGTCATATGATGAGTGGTGGAGTTCTACTTTCAGGAATGACTGATATTGATGAGTGGTAGAGTTCTACTTACAGGAATGCGTCCCTCGTTGAAGTGGGCAAAGGTCTTCTTCAGCTCAGTGTCTAGAACTTTCTGAGGGACCACGTTGAACTTGGGCAGACTGACATGAAATAGGAAAAAATGACATTAACCATTGCAAGTTTAATGGACATTTGGGCTAGGACACTGACTATACACCAGGTGCACAGTGTGCGCAGGCTTCTGTTCCAGCCCAACACTAACAGGACCAGGGTGGGCAACTATATAATGTATTTGATAGTTTCCACTAATAAAGGTCCAAACAGGTTAACCACCAGGAAGCGTCAGATGGTGGGTGTATAGGCTACCTGGTGGACATCTCAAAGCGGTCATTGACAGAGCTGACCCTCCAGCTGCAAGCCCCGGTCCTCTCTAGCTCCTGCTCCCAGTCCGACAAACTATCAAACCAGTTCATCTGGGCGTCACGCCTACGGTTGCTTAGAAGCTGCTTCATCTCTGGGGGGGGAGAGAGAGGGGGTGGTGGAGAAATGTAGCTTTCCATGAGAGAAGCTTTCCTTGACACACTGAAACATTGGTTATGCTGATTTGATGTGTGTCACTATTAATACAATTTAATATCCCGTTTTAAAGCTGCATTATGTAACTTTTTGGGCAACCCGATGAAATTCACATAGAAATGGGTGTTATAGATCTGTCATTCTCATTAAAAGCAAGTGTAGGAAATGGTAGATCTGTTCTATGTGTGCTATTTCTATGGTTCCCGTTCTTAAGTTCCGTTTTTGCGTCTTTTACTTTCGGTTTTGTACACCAGCTTCAAACAGCTGAAATAACTATATTTTTGGTCATGGAAAATATATTTCACAGCGGTTTACATGGTACATTATTCTCGCCCCGATACTTGCTTGTTTTGTCACATTAATTGAAATTAGGGGAACTATTAGAATTTTAGCAACCAGGAAAGGGCTGAGCGATTTCTGTATAGTGTATCTTTAATGCTATTCTATTCAGCTAGAATAGAATGGTTGTAGGCCAGGAGTTTGCAGTTGTTTGGTGTATAGACCTGAACTGAACACATCCTGACCACACTTGAACCTTTGACAGGGTTCAGCAGGGTGATGTTTCAGATAGCTTAACATTAGAGCTGCCTGAGAGCTAGCTGGATGTATCCTGGCCAGTGTAGCCTACCGTAGCATTGAATAGCATTACATATTAGCATGGTGTATAGTAGTGGTTCATGTTCTGTCCAGTCAGATATTCACTGTAATGGTGAAAACCAAGTGACTTCTTAGTTGACAGCTACATGTTTTATATTTTGTGTCTGCACCTGTAACTTTCAGTTGAGATATATATATATATCATATTTTTTTATTTTTATGTTTGATGACATAAAAGGTCCAACCTTTTTACCATGTAATACAAAAAAAATACAGTAATACAGTTTCTAACTTGTATGTCTAACAAACCCCTCTAATGCTTTCAATATGTGAAGAGCTTCAGTGCACTGTATAAAAAACAGTATGTTCTTTATTTTGGGGGGGATCTTTGAGAGCCAAAGAGAATACCTGTAAGCTTGAGATCTTATCAAGGGCCTGCCTGCAATAGCAATTATTTTCAGCCCCATAACCCTTCGGACAAAAATAGATGTGTGTGTGTATTTGTTTGTGTGCGGGTGTATGAATGACTCATGAAGAAATTATTCCAAGTATCTGTATGACCTTTAAAATACTTTAGTTATTTGTACTCAGAATGTACTCTCTTCAATGTGACTTTTTTAATAAAGTATTCGAGCGTGTATGTGACTCACCAACACTCCCCAGGGCTGCGTTCTGGAAGGAGAGGACAGTCCCTGGCTTCAGAGGCTGGTAGGTCTTGGCAATGGTGTACGTTATCTGAGGAGGAACAACGAGACTCAGTCTGCTGATCAGCATGACAAAGTGAATCAGCTTTCAACATAGAGGGAGACCCTGTATGCATGATCACAATGACCTAGCAGACACATCAGTTTCTCTAATAGCCATTTGACTCAAATCACAACCCTCTGAAGTCAACCTTCAAATAAGGAGACGCTGGGCATGCTACATGGTAATTATTATAAATGTGCTTTAAAGGTCATTTTGTATTTAATCACAAGGACTCGTATACTAAAATATACACACACACATGCTGATATAGAGTACAGTGCATTTGGAAAGTTTTCAGACCCCTTGACTTTTTACACATTTTGTTACGTTACAGCCTTATTCTAAAATGGATGAAAATGTTTTTCCTCATCAATCTACAGTACACACAGATTACTTCATAATGACAAAGGCAAATTTATATTTAAAAAATGTTTTAAAAACCTTATTTAGACAAGTATTCAGACCCTTTGCTATGAGACTCGAAATTGAGCTCAGGTGCATCCTGTTTCTATTGATCATCCTTGAGATGTTTCTACAACTTGATTGGAGTCCACCTGTGGTAAATTCTATTGATTGGACATGATTTGGAAAGGCACACACTTGTCTATATAAGGTCCAACAGTTTACAGTGCATGTCAGAGAAAAAACCAAGCCATGAGGTCGAAGGAATTGTTCGAAGAGCTCTGACACATGATTTTGTCGAGGCACAGATCTGGGGAAAAGTAGCAAAACATTTCTGCAGCATTGAAAGTGCCCAAGAACACAGTGGGCTCCATCATTCTTAAATGGAAAAAGTTTGGAAGCACCAAGACTCTTCCTAGAGCTGGCCGCCCGGCCAAACTGAGCAATCGGGGAGAAGGGCCTTGGTCAGGGAGGTGACCAAGAAGCCGATGGTCACTCTGACAGAGCTCCAGAGTTCCTCTGCGGTGATGGGAGAACCTTCCAGAAGGACAACTATCTCTGCAGCACTCAACCAATCAGGCCTTTAGGGTAAAGTGGCCAGACGGAAGCCACTTCTCAGTAAAAAGCACATGACAGTCCCTTGGAGTTGGCCAAAAGTCACCGAAAGGACTCTCAGACCATGAGAATGAAGATTCTCTGTTTTGATTAAACTAACTCTTTGGTCTAAATGCCAAGCGTCACGTCTGGAGGAAACCTGGCACCATCCCCACGGTGAAGCATGGTGGTGGCAGCATCATGCTGTGGAGATGTTTTTCAGCGGCAGGGACTGGGAGACTTGTCAGGATCGAGGGAAAGGTGAACGGAGCAAAGTATAGAGAGATCCTTGATGAAAACCTTCTCCAGCGTAGGGCTGTTACGGTGACCGTATTACTGCCACACCGGCTGTCACGAGTCATGAATGCAGTCAGTCAAATTCCACGTGACCCTTTAGTCACGATAAATGGGTTTCTTCAACCTCTGATGCTCCCAAACTTGCTAACTGCCTGCTACTCAGCACTCTATTGTCCCTCTAATCACTCTGACGTCAATGCAAATGTAATCGAAAATATAATCAAACACTTCATGAGAGCCTATGAGCTTATGTTTATGCAATTGAGTGAGAAAACAGGTTGATGACCTCTATTAAAAAGAGGAGGATTCCATCAGCTTTTTATAGGCTAGGCCTACTATATTTATTTCTCAACTTTCCTAATATTAAGCACATTGCTTCTCTTTACAACAGGAGTATAGCCTTCCTAACTGGCATGAAAATTAACTACAGGAAAAGCTGCTCCCTTCACTATTTAAGTGCATAGATTACATTTATTTTTTCCCCTGCCAATGTCTCGAGACAGGTGCATGATAATAGTCCATTCTAAATCAAAACAAATTTCCCACATATATGTAAAGACAATACTAAAATCAAGAATAGTCTGATGGGTGACAATATTAGCCTATCACTTGTGAATTATATATTATCACTTGTGAATGATGCCCAGCTTAAGACAAGAAACAAAGCCTTTTTTTGCAACTTTTTCAAATCATAGTCACACACCTCATGTAGCCTAGCCCATAGGCCTATATGTTTTGATAAGGTTTGTGCCAAATAACTTCTTAAAATTAAGCAGATTAATCCGCTTTACAAGGGGCATAGAGCCTAACTGGCAGGTATAAGCAGTGCGTGAGTTTCAAGTTTGGGGAAGATAATTTTCACCATAAAAATGCACCTTTATAATAAAAACATTACATACTTATAATGTGAATAAATAGCCTAATAGTTTATCAACATTTTAAGCTAAACGTTCTGATCTGTTGCATCAGCCTCATTGCGTAAAAAAGTATTTTTGATGCTACTGGTTGGATTCATTTGGGATCTATCACATCCCACAACTGTCCAAGACTATGTTTGGAATATTTATTTCTCGCACGGAAGAAGTCAACTTTGTACTATGGGGGATAGTAGATTGACATAGGCTAGTGCTTTTGCTATTCGTTAGGCCTACTCATCTTGTTGGCTGACAAAATGTAAATGTGGACAGTTCTTCCAATATCTTCAATATGCAACTTGGAATTGGATAAGGACGCCCGCAGTTGCGAACCCGATGTGTCTGTCTTCACTTGTAGCCTGTGAGGAAGACCTGATGTGATGGAGAGCCATGTGAGTGAGAGGTGCTGTTGAGCACGCAGCACTCAGGGAGAAGGGAATTCTAATTGTTATAAACTCAGCAAACTTAACGTGTAAATATTGTATGAATATAATAAGATTCAACAACTGAGACATAAACTGAACAAGTTCGACAGACATGTGACTAACAGAAATGGAATAATGTGTCCCTGAACAAACGGGGGGGTTAAAATCAAAAGTAACAGTCAGTATCTGGTGTGGCCACCAGCTGCATTAAGCACTGCAGTGCATCTCCTCCTCATGGACTGCATCAGATTTGCCAGTTCTTGCTGTGAGATGTTACCCCACTCTTCCACCAAGGCACCTACAAGTTCCCGGACACTTCTGGGGGGAATGGCCCTCGCCCTTATCCTCCAATCCAACAGGTCCCAGACATGCTCAATGGGATTGAGATCTGGGGTCTTCGCTGGCCATGGCAGAACACTGACATTCCTGTCTTGCAAGAAATCATGCACAGAACGAGCAGTATGGCTGGTGGCATTGTTATGCTGGAGGGTCATGTCAGGATGAGCCTGCAGGAAGGGTACCACATGAGGGAGGAGGATGTCTTCCCTGTAATGCACAGCATTGAGGTTGCCTGCAATGACAACAAGCTCAGTCCGATGATGCTGTGACACACCGCCCCAGACCATGAAGGACCCTCCAGCGCCAAATCAATCCCGCTCCAGAGTACAGGCCTTGGTGTAATGCTCATTCCTTCGACGATAAACGCGAATCCGACCATCACCCCTGGTGAGACAAAACCGTGACTCATCGGTGAAAAGCACATTTTGCCAGTCCTGTCTTGTCCAGCAATGGTGGGTTTGTGCCTATAGGCGACGTTGTTGCCGGTGATGTCTGGTGAGGACCTGCCTTACAACAGGCCTACAAGCACTCAGTCCAGCCTCTCGCAGCCTATTGCGGACAGTCTGAGCACTGATGGAGGGATTGTGCGTTCCTGGTGTAACTCGGGCAGTTGTTGTTGCCATCCTGTACCTGTCCCGCAGGTGTGATGTTCGGATGTACCAATCCTGTGCAGGTGTTGTTACACGTGGTCTGCCACTGCGAGGATGATCAGCTGTCATTCCTGTCTCCCTGTAGCGCTGTCTTACGCGTCTCACAGTACGGAAATTGCAATTTATTGCCCTGGCCACATCTGCAGTCCTCATGCATCCTTGCAGTATGCCTAAGGCACGTTCACGCAGATGAGCAGGGACCCGTGGCATCTTTCTTTCTGTGTTTTCCAGAGTCAGTAGAAAGGCCTTTTTAGTGTCCTACATTTTCATAACTGTGACCTTAATTGCCTTCCGTCTGTAAGCTGTTAGTGTCTTAACGACCGTTCCACATGTGCATGTTCATTAATTGTTTATGGTTCATTGAACAAATCAAATCAAAGTTTATTTGTCACGTGCTCCGAATACAACCTTATAGTAAAATGCTTACTTACAGGCTCTAACCAATATTGAAATAAAAGCAACAGTAAAAAGACAGTGAAAAACAGTAGCGAGGCTATATACAGTAGCGAGGCTATAAAAGTTGCGAGGCTACATACAGACACCGGTTAGTCAGGCATGTGAAACAGTGTTTAAACCCTTTACAATGAAGATCTAAGAAGTTATTTGGATTTTTACAAATTATCTTTGAAGGACAGGGTCCTGAAAAAGGGATGTTTCTTTTTTTGCTGAGTTTATTTAGCCCAAGCGCACAACGGCCACTGGCTGCAAAAGGCATGGATTTTGTTAGGGGGAATTAAGGCCACACAAAGGGGATGCTGCCGGGAAATTCTAGGCATTATCAAGTGTTTGTCAAATTGAATGAGAGACTGATGGAGTGTGTACAACCTGCTCAAAAAACAAAGCAGAGGGGCCTCCCGAATGGTGCAATGGTTTCAAGGCACTGCATCGCAGTGCTAGCTGTGCCACTAGAGATTGAGGGTTCGAGTCCAGGCTCTGTCGCAGCCGGCCGTGACTGGGAGACCCATGGGGCGCCGCACAATTGGCCCAGCGTTGTCCGGGTAAGGGGAGGGTTTGGCCGGCAGGGATGTCCTTGTCCCATCAAACACTAGCAACTCCTGTGGCGGGCCGGGCGCAGTGCACGCTGACACGGTCACCGTGTCAGCTGACACAGTGTTTCCTCCGACACATTGGTGCAACTGGCTTCCGGGTTAAGTGGGCATTGTGTCAAGAAGCAGTGTGGCTTGGTTGGGTTGTGTTTCGGAGGACGCACGGCTCTCGACCTTCGCCTCTCCCGAGTCCGTACGGGAGTTGCAGCGATGAGACAAGACTGTAACTACCAATTGGATACCATGAAATTGGGGAGAAAAAGTGGTAATCTTTTTTTTTTTTTTTAAACATGCCTTTCAAGCAACTTTTTTCAAATCATCATTAGAGTCGAGTCATGCAGCCTTACAATTAATAAAAAATCTAAACATATAGCCCAACATTTGTAGAAAAACTAAAGTTAAATGAATAACTCTAAATTAGGCATATAGGAGTACCTATTTCTTTGTTAACTGCTCAACACAGAATAGCCACATGTGCGCAGTTCCTCAAATCGTTATGTGACAAAATATCCTTTCTACTCAGCTTTGTTCAATTTTATTCTATAAAACAATATAAAATAATGGCACGGAATTCTAAGCAAATCTTGTCTGCTAAACGAACTAGTGTAGCCCACAGCCATTTGGCAGAGCCAGATCAGGACTTAACATAAGGACATACATGGATTTATTGTGAAGGTGTAGGCTATATTACATGGATTTATTAGACTTTATAAAATGTAGACGTTCGAACAGTCTGTATCAGTGGCTTGTAGGCTATGTGTGGAAGCCAGGAGTTGCTAAATGTGTTTATGTTAATTAACGGTAAATTACCATGAAACCGGCAGTTATTTGCTTGACAATCACCTGCTGATGAAATTTTGTGACCGCCACAGCCCTACTGCAGAGTGCTCTGGACTTCAGACTGGGTTGAAGGTTCCCCTTCCAACAGGACAACGACACTAAGCACACAACCAAGACAACAGAGGAGTGGCTTCGGGACAAGTCTCTGAATGACCTTGAGTGGCCCAGCCAGAGCCCAGACTTTAACACGATCAAACATCTCTGGAGAGACCTAAAAATAGCTGTGCAGCGATGCTCTCCATCCAACCTGACAGAGCTTGAGAGGATCTGCAGAGAAGAATGGGAGAAACTCCCCAAATACAGGTTTGCCAAGCTTGTAGCATCATACCCAAGAAGACCCAAGGCTGTAATCGCTGCCAAAGGTGCTTCAACAAAGTAAAGGGTCTGAATACTTATGTAAATGTTCATGTAAAATTCCCATTTTAAAAACCTGTTTTTGCTTTGTCATTATGGGGTATTGTGTGTAGATTGATGAGGAAAAAAATAGTTTAATCAATTTTAGAATAAGGATGTAACGTAACAAAATGTGGAAAAAGTCAAGGGGTCTGAATACTTTCCGAATGCACACGCATGCACACACACGCAGACACACGCACAGACACACACACACACACTACCTCCACAGCCTGTGTGTCGGGGGTGAGGCGGTCGAAGAGGAAGCAGAGAACACGCAGGTCCCGGCAGTACAACACCAGCTCCTCAGGAGTGAACTTCAGAGAGGAGCTAGCCGTCACCAGCTTGGTCCGGGATGGGCCCACTGCAGCACAGAGGTTACACAACCATCTTACAGTCAAAACCCACGTACACAGAACACAGTACACCACTGATGGTTCATAGCTACAGCTTCCTGTGTCAAGCCGAGTCTTGAATTGGGTTTAGGATATTACCACTGTTTATTATTTATATCATTCATCAGATTTGTTTATACAAGTACATCTCGTGGCTCTCATACAACAAAGGATTTTGGGAGCACTACAGCCTAGTAGTTGTAGAAGCCTTACCAGCTACAACCTTCTCAATGGAGGCCAGGGCCACGTCATGATCCCCCAGGAGAACAGGGTCTGCGTTGTCCTACATACGGAGGGTTAGAGGGATGGTACAAATATAGGTCCGTTTGTTTGATCAGGATTTTTTACACCAATGAATGGATGGTCTGAAAACGTTCTATATGATGTTGTTGATTGTGATGATGATGATTACGCCCACAAGCCTTATTCTAGCAAAAATACGGCATCATTACTACTTTCCTACTATGATAGCAGTTGAGCTGTCCTTCAACAGTCCATACTCAGAGCTAGTCCAGTACTCACGTCAGGTTTGGGGCTGTCCTGAGGCACAAAGGCCACTCTGAAGTGGGTACAGAAGAGAGTGCCAGACAGCCATCCGCCCCCCTCCTTGGCAGTTAGCTTCTTCCTCACCAACACAGCCATCTGGAGCACACACTCTCCTGGGGAACACAGACAGGGGGTTTAAGCTGGAGCACACACTCTCCTGGGGAACACAGACTGGGGGTTTAGGCTGGAGCACACACTCTCCTGGAGAACACAGACAGGGGGTTTAGGCTGGAGCACACACTCTCCTGGAGAACACAGACAGGGGGTTTAGGCTGGAGCACACACTTTCCTGGGGAACACAGACAGGGGGTTTAGGCTGGAGCACACACTCTCCTGGGGAACACAGACTGGGGGTTTAGGCTGGAGCACACACTCTCCTGGGGAACACAGACAGGGGGTTTAGGCTGGAGCACACACTCTCCTGGGGAACACAGACAGGGGGTTTATGCTGGAGCACACACTCTCCTGGGGAACACAGACTGGGGGTTTAGGCTGGAGCACACACTCTCCTGGGGAACACAATCAGGGGGTTTAAGCTGGAGCACACACTCTCCTGGGGAACAGACAGTATGTTTAGGCTGGAGCACACACTCTCCTGTGGAACACAATCAGGGGGTTTAAGCTGGAGCACACACTCTCCTGGGGAACACAATCAGGGGGTTTAAGCTGGAGCACACACTCTCCTGGGGAACAGACAGTGGGTTTAGGCTGGAGCACACACTCTCCTGGGGAACACAGACAGGGGGTTTAAGCTGGAGCACACACTCTCCTGGGGAACACAGACAGGGGGTTTAGGCTGGAGCACACACTCTCCTGGGGAACACAGACTGGGGGTTTAGGCTGGAGCACACACTCTCCTGTGGAACACAATCAGGGGGTTTAAGCTGGAGCACACACTCTCCTGGGGAACACAATCAGGGGGTTTAAGCTGGAGCACACACTCTCCTGGGGAACAGACAGTGGGTTTAGGCTGGAGCACACACTCTCCTGGGGAACACAATCAGGGGGTTTAAGCTGGAGCACACACTCTCCTGGGGAACAGACAGTGGGTTTAGGCTGGAGCACACACTCTCCTGGGGAACACAGACAGTGGGTTTAAGCTGGAGCACACACTCTCCTGGGGAACAGACAGTGGGTTTAGGCTGGAGCACACACTCTCCTGGGGAACACAGACAGGGGGTTTAGGCTGGAGCACACACTCTCCTGGGGAACACAGACAGGGGTTTATGCTGGAGCACACACTCTCCTGTGGAACACAATCAGGGGGTTTAAGCTGGAGCACACACTCTCCTGGGGAACACAGACTGGGGGTTTAGGCTGGAGCACACACTCTCCTGTGAAACACAATCAGGGGGTTTAAGCTGGAGCACACACTCTCCTGGGGAACACAATCAGGGGGTTTAGGCTGGAGCACACACTCTCCTGGGGAACACAATCAGGGGGTTTAAGCTGGAGCACACACTCTCCTGGGGAACACAGACAGGGGGTTTAGGCTGGAGCACACACTCTCCTGGGGAACACAGACAGTGGGTTTAGGCTGAAGCTTACTGAACATAATACAACAACTTTATTGTCCACACAGTGTTTCAAATGTCCCTGATATTGAAAACAATAAAAAAGTACCCAATTTTAGAACATCATGAGAGTTTCATTGTCAAGACTGACCATTCCAAGGTAACGTGATAAATTGTGCAAAATACCAGAATGATTGCGTGTTTGAGGGAAGGGAGAGGGTAACGTTGAGTGCTATGTATGACAGAAATGTGAATGAAAGTAAACTTCAGCATGGAGTTTATCAAGGGGCTGGGAGGTGCTATTTTCTCAGCTATGTCAGCCACTGAACGGTTGAGTCAAGCAGATGTAGTTGTCTGGCATCCAGGTCCAGCTTGGCATTTGCCTCATATTTCCTATCACATTGACATTTCACACACATAATTAAATATGATGTGTGCAACCAATGTGATTACAGTTCTACTGTACATAACAGTTAGCATAACAGCCCTTACATATAAGACCTCTCTCATGTACTTTGATCCGCAATCACAATTCACCAGCTTGTGATCGGGCTCCATAAACTCAAAATCACTGAAAGAGGGTTTCAGAAAAGGTACTCAGACATTCATTTTCTCTCTAAGACAGCACGCAACACTCAACTCTCTTTTGTCCTTCCACACTCTGAATTGGTATCTATTTCTTTACCTTCATACAAATATTTCAGCTCAGCCTGTCTACCTAGCTATCAGTCTGTATCAAAACGGCGGCTGCTAATGTTTCAGTAGAGAAGGACCAATTCTCCTGTCCGATCAGGTCTGGATCTACTGAAAGATCCAGTGACAACTGCCTGGGGACACAGCTACTGTAAGGACTGTATTGAGCGCTACTGGGATCAGGATGATGAGAAGGTGGTCTACAGCAGCCCCCAGTGCAGACTGACCTTTATCACTAAGGACATTTCTGAACAGAAATACCATCCTGGCTGATGTGGTGGAGAAACTGAACGGAGAATTCCAAAGTGTTTTCTTTTATGCTAGACCCGGAGATATGCAGTGTGACATCTGCTCGGGGGAGAAAACGGAAAAGTGGATATTTCCTGTCTGGTGTGTATGGCCAGTCTACTGTAGGACTGCCCTCCAGCATCACTATGAATCTTCTGCATCTAAGATGTACACGCTAGTCAAAGCCTTGCCAAAACTGCAGGAGAAGGTCTGCTCTCGTCATAACAAACTGCTGGACGAGTACTGCAAAGAACAGCGGTGTTTCTGTTATCTGCGTAGATGAACATAAAAGCCATGATACTGTCTCAGCTGCAGCAGAAAGGAGTGTGAAAGAGATCCGGGTGAAAATACGGTGGGAAACATTCCAACTGAAGAGAAGAGAGAAGACATGGGAGATAGAACGGCTCAGAGAAGCTATGGCGTCACTCAAGAGCTCTGCACAGGCAGCAGCGGAGGACAGTGAGAGGATGTTTAGCTGGAGCTGATCCACTCCATTGAGAGAAGGTGCTCTGAGGTGAAGGAGTCGATCAGAGCCCAGGAGAAGGCTGAAGTGAGTCGGGCTGAACTGCTCCTGAAGCGACCGGAGCAGGAGGTGGGTAAGCTGTGGATGAGAGAAGATGAGTTGGAACAGCTCACACACACACACACACACACACACAACATATCACATCTATTTCTTTGAGACGTACAAGGAACATTGTAAGCCTGTCTCTGAAGATTTGCCTGCCACTTCCACTAAACCAGGCTGGGATTTTGGGCTGGTGAGGAAATCAGTCACTGAACTCAAGAAGAAGTTGAAGAGCTACTAGAAGGGAGGGGTGGAGATAACCATGGCAGTGAAAGCTGTCCAAATACTAGTGCGACATGAATATATTTAAAGCAAGTGAGGAATCATTCCGTCATCGCAATTATTGATATCAATGCAAACATTGTCACAAATACAAAAAGGCAGCATGATACCAGAGGCATGTGCGTATCAATAAATGTATTTTCCTATTTAGATTGACGAACAGTTCCCTGCCTTTTCTCACTGTGTTTTTTTGGCCTTAAATGAAGCTGCTTGTATCAACGCCAGTCATATACTATTCCACCTCACAGTCCAACTTCTTCTCATCAATATACTGTACTTACAGTTGAAGTCAGAAGTTTACATACACTTAGCTTGGAGTCATTAAAACTTGTTTTTCAACCACTCCATAAATGTCTTGTTAACAAACTATAGGTTTGGCAAGTCAGTAAGGACAACTACTTTGTGCATGAAACAAGTAATTTTTCCAACAATTGTTTACAGACAGATTATATTTACTTATAATTCACTGTATCCCAACACCAGTGGGTCAGAAGTTTGCATACACTAAGTTGACTGTGCCTTTAAAAGGCTTGGAAAATTCCAAATGATGTCATGGCTTTAGAAGCTTCTGACAGGCTAATTGACATCATTTGAGTCCATTGGAGGTGTACCTGTGGATGTATTTCAAGGCCTACCTTCAAACTCAGTTTGACATCATGAGAAAATCAAAATAAATCAGCCAAGACCTCACAATTTCCAAATACATGAAGGTACCACGTTCATCTATACCATCAATAGTATGCAAGTATAAACACCATGGGACCACGCAGTCGTCATACCGCTCAGGAAGGACACGCGTTCTGTCTCCTAGAGATGAATGTACTTTGGTGCGAAAAGTGCAAATCAATCTCAGAACAACAGCAAAGGACCTTGTGAAGATGCTGGAGGAAACAGGTACAAAAGTATCTATATCCACAGTAAAACGAGTCCTATATCCACATAACCTGAAAGGCCGCTCAACAAGGAAGAAGTCACTGCTACAAAACCGTCATAAAAAAGCCAGACTACGGTTTGCAACTGCACATGGGGACAAAGATTGCACTTTTTGGAGAAATGTCCTCTGGTCTGATGAAACAAAAATAGAACTGTTTGGCCATAATGACCATCATTATGTTTGGAAGAAAAAGGGGGAGGTTTGCAAGCCGAAGAACACCATCCAAAGTGTGAAGCACGGGGGTGGCAGCATCATGTTGTGGGGGTGCTTTGCTGCAGGAGAGACTGGTGTACTTCACAAAATAGATGGCATCATGAGGGAGGAAAATTATGTGGATATATTGAAGCAACATCTCAAGACATCTGTCAGGAAGTTAAAGCTTGGTCGCAAATGGGTCTTCCAAATGGACAATGACCCCAAGCATACTTCCAAAGTTGTGGCAAAATGGCTTAAGGACAACAATGTCAAGGTATTGGAATGGCCATCACAAAGCCCTCACCTCAATACTATAAAACATTTGTGGGCAGAACTGAAAAAGCGTGTGCGAGCAAGGAGGCTACCCAAACATTTGACCCAAGTTAAACAATTTAAAAGGCTGTCACGCCCTGGCATTAGTATTCTTTGTTTCATTTATTATTTTAGTTAGGTCAGGGTGTGACATGGGGAAGGTATGTGTTTTTTGTATTGTCTAGGGTGGTTGTATGGTGTAGGGGGTTAAGTAGAGTAGATGGGTTAGTGTTCAGTGTAGATGTCTAGGAAAGTCTATGGTTGCCTGAATTGGTTCTCAATCAGAGACAGCTGGTTATTGTTGTCTCTGATTGGGAGCCATATTTAAGGCAGCCATAGGCTTTAGCTGTTTGTGGGTAATTGTCTATGTGTAGTGTTTGTGTCAGCACATTCTGTCTTTATAGCTTCACGGTCGTCAGTTTTGTTATTTTGTTAGTTCGTGTATAGTTGTTCGTTTCTTGTTTGTTTTCTCTCTTCTTCAATAAAAGAAGATGTATTTTGCACACGCAGCGCCTTGGTCCAATCTCTCACAGCAAGACGATCGTGACAAAGGCAGTGCTACCAAATACTAATTGAGTGTATGTAAACTTCTGACCCACTGGGAATGTGATGAAATAAATACAAGCTGAAATAAATAATTCTCTCTATTATTATTCTGACATTTCACATGCTTAAAATAAAGTGGTGATCCTAACTGACCTAAAACAGGGCATTTTCACTCTGATTAAATGTCAGGAAATGTGAAAAACTGAGTTTAGAATATTTGGCTAAGGTGTAAACTTCCGACTTCAACTGTATGTATCCTCATTACACTTCAGATGCATTTTCCAATGCAAATGCATGACTTCCCTTCTGGGCAGGGATGTATAGGTGCATATTTACAGAGCCTTTTTTTATGTCAATAAAACTTGCAACTTAACCTGCTCTGGTCTAGTCCCATGGGATACAGGGCCAATATATTTTCCAGGCTGATACAGCTTTGACTCTACAGCTATCAATATTAGTCTATTACCATGTTATTACGCCATAAACGTCTTTAAATGCTTTGTTAGGAATGATGAATTTATGCAACATATTTTGAAATCTGTTTGTAATATTTTGTTGATGCTTGAAAATAAAAACTAGATTCCAGAACTCTAGAACTCCAGAACAAAGCATCCAAAAACAAGCACTTTCACCCATACAGCTCTCTCACATCTAAACACACTGAGCACAAAGATACACCCTCTTTCACACAGCAGTGAGACAGCACATTTGTAATGCTCTCTCCCAGCATAACAAAGCATTTGCCAGCTAGACTTGGGTTTCCATGGCAACAAAGTCCAGGACAGAGTAGAGGGGGAAAATAGCCTTTTTGTCTCTTGCAATGGAAGTGTTTGGCCAGACACCATCATGGTGGAGAGAATGTTTTCATTTTCAGTTTTTAGAACAATAAAAAGGATTTGGTGGGTTGTTGAAAGGGCTGAATTCCTTCAAAACTAATTTTAAGGAACAACTGAATTCCTTCAAAAATAACATTGAAGGAAAACAAAAAGGGAAAAAGTCAAAAACATAACTGCACAAAGCATGCCATTTTGGTAGTGCTCAACCTCAGACAGCCAATTAGACCTCGGTTGAGAGAAGATTTTCAGGGATACCAAATTACATAAAAACAGGAAATCGTAATTTAACACATCAAATGCTTGTTTATCCTATGAGAAAGGGAAGTGGGGTTGTAATCAAGGTCTTCACAGCTAACACTCCAATACTTTGCCCATTGCACAAGATTAACACCAAAGCCTGGCAAAAACTACAAAGAAATCTTCAAAGGGTCCCTCAGCAAAGCCACAAGATCTTTGGGGTGTGTGAGCTGAGGACTGGAATCAAGCAAGGCACTGTGATTAGGCTATGTTTACGCCGACTTCGGTCTCACGATGCCGGATCAAAGTCACAAACCCTCAGCACAAGTATTCCCTTTCTAAAGTCCCGGACATATAGCTACGAATTAAACTCTTGAACCAGGCGCCCTACGGACACTTTAGGTTTTAAACACAAATGAGCTCTTGTTTCTAGGATTGCGTGTTACTCTGTGTCCAATCAGGCTCAGTGGGATTTGCGTGCTCCTTTTAATGGCTCCCCGGGTGCAACAGCGCTGAAGACATTTCTCAGGCATTGTGGCTCACAGACATGAGAGAGGGGACAGGAAGTGTCTGCTTCTGGTTTGACTGTTCTGGACTGGAGAGTCTGCAGGTGGTTTACATTCCTACAACATGGGAAGCTGAGGATTGAGTCACTCAATACTCTGTATACAGTGAGGCTGTTTATAAGATGACACTGGTAATTTAACAGTTTAAACAGTTTTACTTTCGTCCTACAGAGTGCAGGCCCCACACCCACCACACACACACAAAGCTCAAGTGCCTTTGTCTCTCTCTTTCTAACCCTCTCACGCACACAAAAACGCATGTACACACAGACTCACATATGCACTCAGACAAACACATACACAGACACTTTCAAACAAACACACATAAACACTGGAAAATCCCCACTGTGGCTATCTTTCTCTTAGTCCATTGGTGTTCTGCCAGTGGATTGAACAACCTGAGAAATCGGGCCAGAGAGAGCACAGCTGAATGTGATATGAACCAAATGCTCCATTTTCAATTTCATTTGTTTACAACCACATTTGTTCTCCATTTTGTTCCTATGTGCGTGCAGAAGAGACGTTTCTGGCCCTCTGCTAACCAATGGGAGAGAATAAGACAAAAGGTTTACCAGAGCGGTGTCATGAAATGTCTGATGAAACAGCACACACACAGCTTTGTTTTCATAAATTTACAGGACTTTTTGGGGAATAGAAATGTATTCCCATTCAAAAATCCTATTTTCCCTAACCCCTAAACCTAAATATAACCCTAACTTTAACCCCAAACCTAATAATTAAGCCTAAAATATCATTTTAACAAAATCCGGACATGAAGTCCTGACTTTTCTAAATGTTTCTTGTTTTCCTACCTTGTCAGGACATTCTGGTGACCTGTCAAGACATTGTGGTCCTGATAATGTAGGAAAACATGTATACATTTACATTTACATTTAAGTCATTTAGCAGACGCTCTTATCCAGAGCGACTTACAAATTACATATGCACACACACAGACTGCACAGAGCTCTTCGCTACGTCTTTAGGTAGTTAGTGCGCTATCCAAATTGAGCTCATAAAGCATACAATTGTATATTCTTCAGAGATATTGACCTGCTCTTCTCTTGTCACTCAGCAAGGCCAGCAGTGACAGTCCAATGATTGACACCAAACCAAATCCAGTGTAACATAAGCGCATGGATCAGGGGATTAAGGTCATGCTCTGAGGAGGGTCCTGTCCACTTGGCTTTGTCTGTGGATCTACAGTAGGCCCCTCACATTCAAAAGGTACACAATCTATCTATCTATCCACCCATAGCTGTTTGTGCTGCCCTGACCCATTCACCCCCTGGAGCCCGCTCTGGTTTCCCCTGTCCTGTGTCCGAATGTTATCTGAGATTGTGATGAATGGCACGCAAGTTTGTGTAGTATACAGTACACTGAGGCTTGGGACTGTTCCGACTGTCTGTGTGTCTTTGGGATGCTTCAACGTGAACCCTTTCACCCAGTTTGCTTCCACAGATTCCCCATTCCCTTGCGTGGTGCATCTGTGAAAGTGTGTGTAGCACATTTTTCAGAGCTGAAAGTCAGTTTCCAACATGAGAAAACTCCTTCGCAGAAACTATGACAGTGTTTCCAATTTGGATGAATCCTTTCTGCCTTAACGTGAGGCAGATTTCCATGACCAGATGTGTTTCAAATCTGCCATGGCAGGACACAGAAAATTGGTCAGAGAAAGGGAAGAAGAGGGAAGTGAGAGCCGGAGAGAAAGAAAGACAGACGGACAGAATTTCACAGTCACGCGATAACAAAAACAACTCAGAATGGGTCCACAGTGACCCTCAAACAGACTGGGAGAGTCTGGAAAGAATGAGATAAAAACAGTTTCTGAATCAGACAGAAAAAGTGAATGAAGTGGGAAGTGAGGGAGGAGGGACGGGGAGGGGTGTGTCTAGGTCAGCGGTACAAGGTGGAAGTGAGAGCTGAAAGTGAAAGGGACAAGGAAACACACACACTGCTCCCACAGAGGTGCTGTGAATAACTGCTGATATGAATCGTTAGAGATTAGCTTGGCTCTGGAGGGGCCCTGGCCTGCCAACATTCCAGTTGGAAAGCTCCTGCTGCGGTGTGCTGCTGAAACTGAGATTATGACCAGGGGCAGGGGCCTGCAGCACTTCTCTCCACAGTACACTGACACACTATTCTCAGAGGCTACATTACAGTAGCTTAGCACTAGGATTTAGTAAGAAAACAGAGATACAGATGGGCGCAGTTTCAGAAGATGGACTTGCCTAATGAGATGTGGCTGACGCTGTGTTTTCAGACCCACATGTTATGATACGCGTATAGCTACTGTATTTGTCACATGGAACTAGCCTCATATTCAACATTGCTCTTCAGTCTGGGTCTTACCTGGTAAGCAGCGTAGTCCAAACATATCTCTCCCCCGTGCGTTGACACCACTGTGACTCAGCATCCTCTCCTGCGGGGGGGAACAGAGAACAGACCTGGTGTTATTACTGCATCCCATCAAAAATAATAAGAGAACAAATACTAATGTGATTTTGCTTCAACTCAAGATTTTCTTATTGACCACATTCCCCAAAACCATAGCCAATCCCACAATGCTCCATGATGACTCTCAGTTTCCATGTTTTATTAATTGTTTTGCTCTGTACTGTATGATTTGATGCGGTCTCAAAGTACTCCAGGCTGTTCTGCTAGCGGCATAATCCAATCCCATAGAACCACAGGTTGCTATTACCGGACTACTGGCTAGCTGCTAGCACATATGGGCCCATTTAGCCTGAGCTCCCACCCACCACAGAAGACCATTTACATAGTGGAGAAATCACACAATGCACAAGATATAGGCCTAGGCATTGAAAAAGGAACTGTTTGTTCTGGTAATGACCACTCTGGCGGTCCAGTATAGAGACATGGAAATTGCTATAAAGTATACAATGAATCTTTATGGTACTGACTACTCACTCAGCAATTCTTCACTGCCTACAAGGCCACTATTCACAAACATGTTACATTTTTGCTCCAGTTTAGTAACATATTTTTTGGCTTGCGAACTAAAAACAACTTACTATTTTGTGTGACAAATACTCTTAGGTTACTATAACTCTTGTGACACACACAATGTAGAGGTGAAGTGAACTGTGTGCTAACATGCTAATGAGAACGTATGACACTCTTCTGGTTTCCTTTAGATTGACAGTGGCTAAAACCTCACGAGAACGTTATACAAAGATAACCTTTGCTCCTTAAACAGGTTGTAAGTTCAACTCATTCATAGCATAGCTGTTTGCCTTGTCTGTGAAATGCATATGCCCAACTGACGATGTCAACAGTGGCCTAAGGTCAAGAGCACTCTGCTAACATTTGCATGATGCTAGCATCATGCTAATGTTAGCAGAATACTCGAGTGGCTGAAAATGCTAGAGAATATGGAGCTTGAGGAACTTGTCAACAATAACTATAACAGAACTTGCACATCTGAGTAATAGTAGTATTGGTTTTCAGCTTCTTTCCCATCATCAAATCACACAGCTTTTAAATTCTTGCCTCAGAAAACAAGTGTCAATTCTCAAGTGAAGTCATGTGGTTAATCAATTTTCCAAATGTATTGGCTGCAGTTAGAGAGAAACCCCAACCCCAAACTGCCAACTCCCCTAACAAAAACCTCAGAAATGGGCTCTAACAAACATCTCAAAAATAGGCTAACAGTCCTGACTTTCTCAAAACAGAAGATGAAGTCCTGGGTCATATCAAGACATCCTGGACAGGGTTATTGTTCCACCAATTTTATTGACTCAATCCTCCACCCAAGACCTGAGTTAGCAGAAGGGCATGGTGGATAAACAAGACAGTTTTTAAATGACAAGGGAGAACACTAAAACTTTACAGGGTTCTTGGTTTCTGCTCGCCAAGCAGACGATTGTAAATTTTGGTTTTCACCCACAGCTGCATTCCTCGCTCTTTTTCTGAACTTATTTTGATATTTAGATCTTGTTTTATTATCTGAAACTCAGTTCCTATCATCAACCCTTTTGGGAGTTACTAATATTAACAAACTCGGTTTCTGTGCCTTGGTAATGTGTTATATTCTGTAGTTCAGGTAACATATTTGGATTCCAACAGCAGAAATTCTCCAAACTGCTCCACCAGCTAAAACTACATTGGAGGCTGAGGAAGAATAGAATGAAAACCCATCAAATAAACTACAACAAAATGTGTCATAACATGAAGAGTAACTGCACTAGACAAAGGTAGAACAAGTCAGCAGGTAGATTAGATAGGAGAGAAGGGCGAGGTGAAGCTGTCTAGACGAAAATGACTGGAACCCTAAATCGGTGAGGGAGAGGAAAAATCCCAAATTAGAGTCCTAAAACCAATTCACCTCCCAAAATGAATAACCACATGTCGAGGCTCTGTTTCTGCTGATGTTTCACTCCTTGACTCTCCCTTAAGTATCTGGCTTCTGCGTGTGTGTACTACTCGATCACTCATTCCCTCCCTCCTGCACTCCTTCCCTTTCTCCTCAGGGAGTGCAGCCAAGGCCCATTGCAGTTTCCATTGCTCATGGCTTCCCCTTGCCACTGTGGCCAGACTTCTTCTGCAGAGGAGAACATACCTCCTCTGCCCTGAACTAGACCGAACTTACTGGTGGAAGGAAAGTGGCAGTCCAACACCACAGAAACCTCACACTGTAGGGTTGAACAACGTCCCCCGCCAACAAGGGGCCTGTGTGTAGCTCAGGTAGTTACATTTTTACTAGTTAGATCATTAAAACACACTGTTTTAACATGTGGTGCTGCTGTGGAGGGAGGTTAGCCTGTAGGTGTGTGTGGTATTGTCCATTTCCTCACATCAATAAGCAGGTTTGTGGCTTTGTCGTAGGGGCTCAAAAAATGTAAACAAGGATGTTGGGTCTTTTCTCTAAACATGGACTCGCTTTAAAGTGTTTTACCTCTTTCCCCATTTGGAGCAACTCCTGAAACATACACCAGACAAAAGTCGTCCTGAAACCCAAAACCGTTTCTGTCTAGTCGTGAGCCGTGGCTTTGCTTTAATGCTGCCTCATTTCTTTTGCTTTCAAGGAGCGTCTACGACAGTGTAATACATTTCCTACAACAGAAATAGTCACCTCACACGCTTTATTATACCGAGAGAACAAAACCCCAACGACAAAACAATGAAAGAGATCCCACACTGGAATAGACTACTGAGAATTCCACCTCGGAATGTACAAAAGACAAGGAAAGTGATTTAAACATATAGGAGAAAATATGAATGTTTTGATGAATCGTAAATTCATATGCCATTATCCACTTGCCCTGCTTAAAATGCAGCTTTGAACCACTAGCTTACTCTACAGCCTGCAGAAGCAGTACTATAACTCTCCCTATGGAATCTGATGTGCCCACTACTCTCCATATAAATGAAGGTAGAGGGACTATTTATAGTAATGCCTATGGCGTCTTGGCCTTATATCATTATAACGACCTCAGTATAGACGTGGTCTGCAACAAACACTCATTAACTGCCCTTAATGACAGTCCAAATGAGTTGCTGCTCATGGTGAGACATTTTGCATTCTAATCCTCTTCTATATCCCTCTAAATTAAACTGTGTATCTAGTCTGAAGGAAACTGTTTGTATACTCAATGATGCACTCCCTGTGTAAGGAGGGTTCAAAGTTCAATCAGAGGCTGTGTGTGGGGCACGTGTGTGTCAGAGGGTGTGTGTTGCGGTATGTATTTCAAGCCTCTATTTGTCACTGTTTGTGCATGTGTCAGTTCATAGCTTAAGTATGTCTATTTGTAGACTGTAATAACAGGACAGGTTTTAATAACTCGTGTTTTAAATGTGCTTCTTGTTTAACAAACATTTGTGACTCCAGCAACTCATAAACATTCAACTCCCACATTGGGTGTTGTCCAAAACATTCTAGCCATTTGAAATGGACAGGAACAGGCTACCATCCTTATTTCACGCTTCCCTCGGGATAGCAGTATTGGTTAATAATCACCCAATGTACGATCAATAAATCCTTGAAAACAAGCATACATCTTGTTTACTAATGAGAGACGGCATGGTTTTGTTCAGTTTCCGCATGGGAAGCACCGCCAGTTCCATAGCTTGTTTCAGGATCGTTGGCCTTGGCCCTATGGGACCAGGTGTGTGAATACCATTTTGGCTTTCTTTTATGAGCCCTCATGGATCTCCAGCCACTCTGAATAAAGCTGAGCCCTCCTCTGACATTTTCACTACTGTGGGACTTGCATGGTGTTGTGTGGTTGACTGACTGCTTCCAGATTCTAGCTAGCTGAGGAGCCAGCATTTGAACAACTCAAGGGAGGGGAAAGACAGTGAGAGAAAACAACAAGCCTGGACTGTAATTATGAACAGAAACATGCAAACCTCCTTATAACCCAACCAGTCTGCATGTGATGTGAAATGGATGGCAGGACTTTGCTTAACCTTATGCCATTTCTCAATGGTAACTAATTTGGTATTACTGTACATAGCCTACATACACAAGAGTTACAACACTTATTCCACAAATGAATTTGGTTCAGTATTGGGACAAACTGTAGCCTACTTCTTAAATACAACATGTGCACGACAAAGGTTTTAGATCCATAGACAACTCATTCCTCATTTCCATTCAGTGCATTTCTAAACCTCAACACTTTAGTGGTAGTGAAACCAGAGTGTGTAGGTGTATAATATTCAGGACATCACCATATGTTTATCTGCAGCCACATTGCAAACGTTTATTTTCAAGGTGGCTAAAAGAAACTGCTATTTCTGTTAGACACTTATATCCAAGAACTCCTGCTCCTCAGGCTGTCGTTGCCATGGCAACAGGCAGATGTTGCGCTCATCACCCCCACTCCACACGTGAGCAGCAATGCCTGAGGGTGGAGTTGAGGCATCTGTTATCGTTTCCCCCTGCGGCTTCTCAGAATAACCATGGAGGTTGAGCTAAGCAGCACAGAGCGCACGAGCACACCAGCATAAAATTCAAATGAAATATCTAGGCTATGATCATCACTATAATACATCAGTCTACCAATTTTCACCAAGGTTCTTCGATTTAGATTGGTTTGAATTGTATTGGGTTTATAGACATATCCCTCGCCCCGAATGTGTTCACACAGACAGTCTTCCATGCAATGATGTCCAAATCTCTTGTATCTCTGTAAATCTGCATGGCTTCTGCCTTTACAAAATACTTTCCCCAAAGACGGGCGTGACATACTGTAAGTAAAAGGTTGATCCCTTTGTGGTGGTATAACAGACGTGAAGGCATCAACAGTGTAAACCTGTGCAGACAGACCCATCCAGGCTACACCACAATGTTCTGTGCAACAACAAAAGGCCCCAACGCATGAAGGATCTCAGAAATAAACCTGAATGTGAAGAACCCACAGGTTTCTCTGAGGTTCAAAATAAATAAATATATATAGGCCTTTGGTGATAACGTGTGATGGTAGCAGCTTCCTGGATGATTGCTTCCTGTCCGCCCAAGTTAAGAATCAAGAGGTGCTGCTGAAGAGGAGTTCGGAGTTATTTAAGAAAACAGGCATCACTACGCATAATGATCCAAGCTCTTGAATATGTAGGCTAATCCCACTTGTCGTATTCAATTCATATTCCCACATTTCATTCTTCTCATATAATACTGTACAGTATGCAACTGTACACTGTCTGTAGGGTTTAAGTTTGTGTAGTCCATCAGCTCAAAATATTTTTTCTCTCTAAATCCGTATTAACCATATGGGCATTCATAGCACATGCCATCATTTGGTATGGATAATAATAGAATCCAAACAAGCAAAATTAATCAGTGCACATGTGCTGCCTGTCTCTTTACCATACAGAAACCTAGTGCATAAAACAAAGAATGCTACGATGGACAGCTTCTTTTGGATGCTGTATAAAAGGAAAACAACCGCCTTAGTCCCAGACAGTAAGAATAAAATGCCGTCAGTCTTCTGTCTGTGGAATGTAGGTTATCAAACCATTCAACTGTTTCCACAAGTAATACATACGTCTTACAATGTTTCATAGAATTCGAGACATTGTCAAATTAGTTGGACAAATTGTAACTAACCATTCTGAACACAGCAAGATATCTAGGTGGAATCTACATCCGTTTATATAGTCCACCAACGATGGAACAAAGTTATTATTCTCATTGGTAGCTAAAGTTAACCCACGGCAAACTACCTTCCAGAACACGAAAAAAATCAAACAGAATATTAAAACATTGAGTCGAAAGCCTACCTTTATATCTGGAACCATCTGTCTCACTTTGAACGTGGTTTTGGATCCCGTTAACATTTTGACGTCCAAAAGTCAACTCTCTCGGAGCGAAATATAGAAAGTAGACCTTAGTTAATTTACGTGTTTTTCGATAGCGAGAAGAAAAAGGGCCTGTAATCGCTCCATGTCTGTATCAGCAAAACATAGGAAACGGTCCACTTTCTTCGAATGTCAGCGATACCCTGCATCACCGGTTTCGAGAACAGAGGTGGTCTCTGTGAATTAGAAAACTAATTTCGTTTCTTTCACGGTTATCATTTCCGAAAGAATCCAGACATGTAGGCTACTGTGTAGAGCACGCCCCACATAAATCAGCCTGTCAGGAATATTTGCCTATAGTTGTTAGTCACTGGAATGTGGAAGAAATGGTTACCGCTGATTGTATCCATTCCTTTCCATTTGTTGATTCCCTCGCCATAGTTAAAATGACACACCAGTGAAAAAAGCAAGTGCAGTACAGCCTCTTATTAAAGGGCCAGCAGTGTAAAAAGCATCTAATAGGATCCCATTTTTTTCATCAGTAGTTTGTACTTCAATAATGATCCTGCAAATTAAGCCACCTTATTCAGGTAAACAAGATTAGTTGAATGAAGTGTCACAGCACTGGGACTAAAGCAGTTCAGTTCTTCGGGACTATGAAGAACGCTGTGCTATGACATTTTGAATTTAGGAAAGGTGAGAGACAGTATGTAGAGCTTTTGAAGTAGGCCTAGTTTTATGGAAATGGAGACTGTTCAAATGGGCCATTTAATAAATTGTTGAATGCAGGCCTATACACAGATACACATATTTAGAAATACAAATGTTTTGCCTCCAATGCTACATTAGTCATTTGTAATTGACAAACTGATTCACTGAAATTAGAAGTATCGAAACAGCCTGAGGTACAGAAATAAAAATGTGATAGTGTAGTCCCGTCGTTAACTTCAATATAGATACTTAACATCAACAGCCCTATAACATTTTACAGGATCATACATGCTTATAAAATAGTTGTAAATCATTATACCCATGTTACTAATGTAGAATGAATTGGATGCTGCATTTGTAGTGTTCTGTAAAAGGGCATTGTCACTAAGTATTCAACTTCTCGCCTACCTTGAGAATTTCAAACGAGAATGGAAGCAACGATGTAAACAAGAAATTCCCATGAGGATGACTAGGCTTAAAGAGCACAGAAGCAATATAAAAAATACTATTTCAAAATCTAAATAAATTACCCGTAGTAAACTACCTACACAAGATTACAACCCATAAAAAAGGCACCCATTTGTAGGCATTAGTCTTAACACAGGCCAGTGATGGATATGAGTGATACAGTACCTGCAGTTGATCCTTTGGTAAATGATGAGCGTCTGAGGTACGGCTGCACTGTCATCTGAACTGACAAATGTAGAAAGGTAGTACTGCAGTAATGCAGACAAATGCTATTGGAAGAATATTCCAGCGGGATTGTACTGAAGAAATTCCTTTCGATGAGCAAATAGAAATTCTAAAATGGATAAAAGTACAGTCTGTCCCTCCTCACAGACAGGTGGGGAGACCGTGTCCTTGTGAACGAGTTATAAATCCAAACCTCGTTCTACCACATGGGACCCTATTCAATATTACATAAGGGTCTCCAATTTCTCTAATACATAGAACAGCTTTCAGACACTGTCAGCTGTATCATCTGGGTGAAAGTTACTTCTAATGTGTAATGCTGTAACAAGTTGTTTCTAATACGTAAAAACAGCTTTTGCTGTTTAATCAACCAAGCGAGAGAGAGACTTGTTTCAACACAATTGATAATTGGACAATATAATACAATAGTTTTGAACATTTATATCTACTGGCTGGCATCAGATGTAGATGAATCGATGTACACATTGATTCTAACAATGTAAATCGCAGTTAACCCAGAACTAAAATCTGGTGTAATTTGGTCGATAAATGTACTGGACTACGGTACCATTTATGTTTAAGTAGTCTGGCCACAAGAGATTTGAAATCAATAGTGTCACAATTACATCATCCTTAGATCAAGATAATACCAATTCTCACCATTCATCCAACATTGTACATCCAATGAGTACATTGAAAAACAGACAATCCCTTTTCAATACATCTCTGGAATACCTACCATACATTTGTAACCCCCCAAAAACAGTCAGAAACAGAGTAAAACATTTGGATTGCCACCATGTTGTTGAAATACAAATGAGAATTTATTCAAACAGTGCAAAAAAAATAAAAATAAGATGTTCTTTCCATCCAGATTGCACTGTCACAGCCTCTCCTCTCCAAACATGAAAGGAGAGAGAGAAAAAAAAACAGGTCAAAAAACCAGGACAGCCCAAATCAGCTCAAAATAATTCACAAATTTGGTTAAATGGATAGTCATTTACATGCAACAGTTCCAGTCCCATGCAACTACAGTATCCCATGTTCATGTTGCTGATGACAATTTTGTCCCATAGAAATGAGAGAAAATGTACAATATAAAAATAATGGGTCAGTTACTTTGTAAAACAAATTCAAAGCCATCTTATTCCTAGAGGGATTGCAGCAAGAGCATAGGTTGAAAACACCAACAATCAAGTATTGAATCATTACCGTAATGTGTTAGCATTGCATGGATTGGTGGTGAAAAATAATGCACACGTAAAATTCAAATAAAAACAAACAAATAAAAAGCCAGTCTGCTTGACACATAACATACTAAAAGTTCCTCAACTAAACATTCCAAAAGAAAACTTCTGAAAAAAAAAAAAATCGTACTATAAATATATATTCTCAAATCATATCATCAGGTCAGCAATGAGGAAACTAGTTTGCTAATGAGAAACCTTTGAGTTTAGGAGGCTCTTTTGTGATCAACCTTGACAGCCAAACTGTCCATTCTGGTGAATACTGACTCCTCCATAAACCCAGGCTATTACAAGCTTATATTCCACTCATTTTAGCATCCGTCAATATAGATTATCTTTAAAAACATTGTAAAACTTTGGGTTTACAAAAATAACTTCCAACATATACAACCTCGCTGTCATTTGTTTTTTTTATACAAAAATGTTTGCAGTCTATAAGTCAAATGTTCAAGATGTTGTCTGTAAGCCATCCAATTCTTTAAAAAAAAATTGAGTTGATGTAAGCTAATATTATTACATTGAGAGGAGAAAGCACACACACACACACACTTCTTAGTTATCCATCATCTTTCCATTAAAGATGACCTCTTGTTTGTGCCTTATGAGCTGCAATTTTTTTGTTGCAAAAAGGTTCCACACAGCGTAAGCACACACACACAGAGAGAGAAATATTGTTTTGGATATAGCATAATGGTATTGTGGGGAATGGTTGGTTCCAATTCAAGATGCACATGCCACCTCAAAGTCATGGAGCATCCCTTAAAGGGTGACTATTTTGAGCCGCATGTTTGAACTACATTTCAAAAGACAAACATTACTTAAAGTCCCTCATACCCTTGGCAAATTGTATTTTTGGAAATAAACTCAAATCTTAGTACCCTTGAAAATTGTTCTCTTTTGTATTTTTGGTTAAGTAGGGCATGGAAACTTCCAGGAACATTGAACACAAATACAAGAGCGCCATCCATTGGGCAAGGCAGTGAATTGCATACAGATATTCTCACACCATTGTGCTTCAAGTGAAAAGACTGAACGGCTGTTTATCAAGTCAGGAAGATTGGTCTTCCTCATGAGTCTACATGGCTCATTGGTAATAACACGGCTTGGATGAGAAAGTGGTAATACATTGGTGATGAGAAAAACAATCAATTCCTAATTTGCAAATCATTGAGAGTAACATGAGACCAAGACGGTATCTAAAAAATGTGATATGTTCCAATCTCCAGAATTATTATTTATATATGTTTTTACATTTGATCTCTAAATTGCTTTGTTCTGAACTTCGAACAATGACTCCATGTCTGGATGCAAAATGAAAATAATTAAAACAGGGGCTTTACACTGAGTAGGGTACAAACATACCAGAAGAGAAACTGCAGCAAAACGAGTAGTGTACACCTGATGCACATTTTGTAAAACATACAAACAAGACTGTAATGCCACAAGGACAAGAGACTGAAAAAGGCAACTAGGAAATAGAGTTAAACCACAACACTGGCACCAAAAAGCTGTACCCATGGTAACTGAATCCTTAGAGAAGGGGTTCTAGCCCATGCATCTGCCCTCCCGCAAGTAGAGGTGGCAGTGTCTACAGTTCTGACATGACCTAAGGACAACATAACAGTCAGATACCTTCAAAACGGTAACAAAATGTCTACGGACATTAGGAAAGTGCTTGAATTTGTGCAGAAAGAGGTTAAGCGACAGGGGTCAGTCACTTGTTTGGAATCAACACAATGCCCTCAATAGGACTTGAAGGGGAGTTGGGTTAAACAATCCAACTTGTTTTGAATCGTATCAATGGAGTGTCCATGTCAGGAATTTGAGGTTTGCCATAAGCAGGATTTCACGAAAAGTTACATGAATATTTAGACCAAAGTAACACAGCCCTATGGACGAGATTCCAGGAAATACCTGTTACCTTTCTCAGCCACAAGAGAAGCAGAGACTAATTGACAGTTACAATGTAAGTGGACAATGTTACAATGGACAGTGTCTTTTTCAAGCAAAATGTGAACGTTTATCAGTTTTGCATATACTGATTACCTTGAGGCCGAGCTGAAATTGCGAGGGGAGTTTGTGTTTTGAATGCCGGTTTAGTAGTGTTGGATGACCCGAAATGTACCAGCACATTATTGAAATGCCTCATTTTCATGGTGGATATAAAATGACAAAAACAAGTCAGGAACAGTAAGATTCTAGCAACCTTATTAAATACTGTATATTAGTCATTTGGAATATCTACCACAGTACTCTGCCATGTTTGTTCTATAATTGATACTGGGAGATATCTAAAAATGGTAGAAATGTTAAAATGTACTTGACTGACATCTGGACAAAATATGGTTTGGACACAATGGTGAATTTAGATTGGATGGTTACTTTGCCATAAAAAGCATCTTAAGGGTGGATAGGGCTATCTGTTTGCCTGTTTATATTTGAGATTAACTTGTATAGAGGGGGTCTGTTGCATTCTGGAACGTTAGCAGCGCCATTGCAGCCCACAGAACAGCAACTACTGTAACATAATACTGTGGTTTCAATTTGCATTACAAGAGCAAGGACCAAAGCAAAAGAAACCCAACTACTCATCAGGAAAGAGCTCCAATCATTCCCAAGTCATACATGAGCACCCGGTAACAGTAATGCCCTAGGCTAGTCCGTCTGCATACATCTCTAACCCTCTGGTTGAATAGACTAACAAGACATCGAAGGGCTGATTCATATGTTAAAATACCACCAATTTACAGGGCCAAATATAGGTTGTCTCCACATATAGAGCAGTGATAATCAAGAAGTTTCAGGTTGTGCTTGTGCAGTGTTAGTTTGTGTGTGTAATGTGGATGTAAGAGTGCGTGTATCGCCTGCCGTATACATTCTCTCCACCAGGAGGAGACAGTTGCAAGGTGACAAGGGGACAAAGCGGAGGAGAGCCTGAAGTTCTCACTCTCTCTCACACACACACACACACAAACAGCCTGCATAAGAGCCACAGCAAATGTAAGAGAAGTGCACAGTCCTTTTGTCTAACGCCCGCCGCAGCAGCCGCCAGCCACCTTCTCTCCAGTCACTGTACCGATCCTGTCCAGGACGCTCTCCACACACAGTGTTGCCTTTAGAGAAGGAAGTGATGCGATGAGAGGGCCAGGCTCTGTATCGTCCTATAGCAGGAAACCTCATCCATCAGTTTCCTTGTGGTTGGTGGCCACACAGCCAGTTCTGGTCAGTCCGTCCGTTCGTTCAGAACCTGTGGATGGCCGGCTCCGTTTCCCTCCTCTTCAGCTCCTCTCGGTAGCAGCAGGAGCAGTAGTTGCCCGTCTCGGGGTGTCCGTAGTAGTTGCAGCTGGGCGTCCGGCAGCGGCTGGACTGGAGGCTGGACAGGCCTCCGGCGCTGCCCAGGGAGTAGTGCCTGACCGGGAGAGGCCCGCTGCGAGGAACATCCAGGCCGGAGCGCACGTCCCGGAATCCGTTAGTGTAGCCCCCGCCTACAGGCTCTGAGGTGGGGTAGTCTGGAGGGTCGTGCTCGGGGAGGTACGAGGGTGCGAAAGAAGAGGGGATGAGGCGAAAGGGGCTGAGGGGTACCGGTGCCTGTGGGGGGTGGTACTGGGGGTGAGGGGGGCCCTGCGCCATGGGGCAGTGGCGGGGGAGGGTGGCGTAGGAAGGCAGACCGGGATAAGACGAGGCTGGGGAGCCGCCTGCAAGCTGGCGCCGCGTCTCCATGTAGCCGTGCATGTGTGGGTGCTGAGTAAGCGGGACGGGGGCCGAGGAGGGCGGCTGATCCATGAAGGTTGGCCGGGGGATGGGCACCACGCCAGAGTAGAGCGAGGGGCTGAACGAAGACGACTTGAGGTGGTTGAATGTGGGCGGTGAGTTCTCAGCCGGCTCTTCTTTCGCTTCATAAGTGCGGTAGCCCACCTCTGTGCCCATCGTTGCCTCCTTCTTTGGCTGCTGGATGCCGTTGGTGCTTCCTTTCCGCTCTGCCTCTCTCCGCTGCTGCTCCTGCTCTACCCGGAAGCGCTCCTCAGCGTCAGACAGGTAGCGCTGGATCATCTCCTCCTGGAAGGGCTGGCGGTTGCTGGTGGTGAGCAGGCCAGCAAAGATGAACTTCCTCTCTCCCTGCATGGCCGCCCGCAGGATGCCCAGGCTCGCCTTCACGTCGGCACTGTACTTATATGGGTCACACTCTCTGCTTCCGCCGCCCGTGCCATTCTGACGCTCGCTACCCGACGACGGCGAGCCCTTCCCAGAGTCCTCGGAGGCGTGGGCCGAAGGCGAGCTGTCCTTGCTGCCCTTCCGCCCCCTCAGCGAACTTTTCTTCTTATCTGTGCCCTCCTGCTTGGCCCCGCCTCCTGCATTCTTCCCCGTCATCAGCCCGCCCACGTTCTTTTTCAGCTTGCTGCCCAGGCTCTTGCCGAAGCTGCCCAGCTTGTTTGCCACAGAGTCAGCCCTCTTCTTGTCTTTGTCTTTCTCCTTCTTGGTCTTCTCCTTTGCCCCCGTACCCGTCAACGTTGCCGAGCTGTTACTGGACGAGCTGGAGGAGGAGGAGCTGTTCTTGGTTGAAACACCTCCACCTGCACTGGCCGCCCCTGCTGTCGTCATTGCATCCCCGTTGCCGTTGGAGCTGCTGCTGACCGACTCCTTGTCGGATTCTCCTGAGTCGGGAGGGGTGCGGGCGTCCTCTCCTGCAGAGGCGGTGGGGGACTCGGGCTGGGCCAAAGGTGCCTGCTGAAAGAACGGATACACCGATGATGAATTATAGGGAAGAGAAATGTAATTTTAAAAAAGAAACAGGGAGCAGGTGTGAGTGACACAGAGAGCAACAGAGAGATTAAGAGCAGGAGTGAGAGGTACAGATGACTCAGTTCAGAAAGCTTCTTTGCCATTTCTATAAATTCTATTGGAAAATGTACGCTATAATTGGAGAGGGTGTGACCTACAATGAAGACGTCACTCTAGTTCACACAATGGACAGTTGTAAAAACGGTCCTCTCTGCCAAGCCCCATAACCGTGACAACCGACGAGCTAAAGGTAACGCCAACATTCTCGTTTTTATTGGAAAGGCCTAGAAAACAGCAATCCTTCTACTGCTACTTCTCACTAGAGGTTAACGGTGAAATTGCCATGAGTTTGAGATCCTTTCTGTCTCTCCGGCATTAGATTGGAATGCACGAAAAGGCCACTCAAACCATTTAGTGTGACGTCAATTTATGTGTGGTTTGTTTTCACATGGGATTTGTGAAGCAGAGGGGAAATGACTACCGACTAGATCAAAACGGAAAATTACAACCCACATAATAACAGAAACCCACACAGTTATGTAACACTGTAAATAGCTTATCTACATTTAATAGCTCTCAAATCTGTTTTCAATTTAATCATCCATTATAACATGCTAAAAACTTAACCAGGTAGGTAGCATATGATCTAAGCTTCACATTCAGATACTATTTGGGTGGCGGGGTGGGGGGGGGGTTCAGGTATGCTATTGTTACAAAATGATCTGCAACCAGGGCTGAATCCAAACCAGCACTTAACTCAAATGATCACTTAGTCTCCGATTGACATCAATGCATGACTGAGGGAAATGTGTTGAGAGTTAGGATTCTCCCTTAGTGAATGAAAACACAAAAGATACCTCACAGGGCAGGGGCAGCCAGGTGACAGTCATGTAGCTGTGTAGCAGCTGGAGCTTTGCCTCCAGGGACAGGGTCACACTGAGGGAGGAAGACAGACAGGTCAAAGTTCAAACGGAGGGTGAAATCGCCTCGTCATGACCCTAACAGTAACACCATGTTGGGTGAAACATTTAGAGAAAAGGTCTGCTTCCCAGAATATTACATGCATCATTTAGAGAAAGGAAAATAAGAACTAGGCTACATAAGTGATGTCTGGTAACATGCAGGTTATTCAAACTATGCTAATGGCGTGGCATCTGTTCAAGTCTTGAGCCCCAAACGGCTCAGCTGAAACTATGTAACCTTTCTTAATGCATAATTAATATACCGTGTCAGAAATGTAGCCAACATGAATGCATAATTGTGCAGAGCTGAAATACTAACGCCCCCATACAAATGTTTCTATAATCCATTTTCAGACAAACTTCAGAAAGTATTCATACCCTTTGACTTACTCCACATTTTGTTGTGTTTCAGCCTGAATTCAAAATGGATTAAATCTCACCCATTTATACACAAAATACCTCATAACGGTTTACCACACATTTTTAGAAATGTTCTCAAATTTATTGAAAATTAAATACAGAAATAAGTATTCACACCCGGGTCAATACATGTTAGAATTACCCTTGGCAGCGATTACATCCATGAGTCATTCTGGGTAGGGCTCTAAGAGCCTTGCACACCTGGATTGTACAATACTAGATTATTGTATTCTTCTAACTCTGTCAAATTGGTTGTTGATCATTGATAGACAGCCCTTTTCAAGTCTTGTCATATATATTCAAGCCTATTTAAGTCAAAACTGTAACCAGGCCACTCAGGAACATTCAATGTTATCTTGGTAAGTAACTCCAGTGTATATTTGGCCTTGTGTTTTAGGTTATTGTCCTGCTAAAAGGTGAATTTGTCTCCCAATGTCTGTTGGAAAGCAAACTGAAGCAGGTTTCACTCTAGGATTTTGCCTGTGCTTAGCTGGATTCCATTTATTTATATCCAAAAAACTCAATAGTCCTTGCCGATGACAAGCACACCCATAACAGGATGCAGCTACCACCATGCTTAAAAATATGAAGTGGTACTCAGTGATGTGTTGTGTTGGATTCGCCCCAAACATAGCACTTCGAATTCAGGACAAAGTTAATTTCTTTGCAGTTTTACTTTAGTGCCTTACTGCAAACAGGATGCATGTTTTGGAATATTTTATTCTATATTTGTATTCTGTACAGGCATCCTTCTTTTCACTCCGCCATTTAGTATAGGGGAGTAGTGCTGAGAAATGTTATGAAATGTAATTATTTTTTTTTTTAAATTAAATAACTCATTGACCAATGTTGGTTCAATTATTTGAAATCCATTTAATATCCCCCTGTGAGCTCAACGCGCACATTGCAGTTTCTCTAGAGATAAATCCGATCCAGCCTGAACTGAGCAATGTAGTAGTGAGCTGTAGTTTCCAGTTGACAAATATTTTGGTGCTTAAAATGTGGTAATTAACACACCTGTGTGTCCTTTGACACTATATAAACGAGTCACACCCGCAGTGTTTTGTCATTATACCCTGATGAAGACAGCTTGTCTGTCGAAATGTTGGATTTTAGGTTATTCAATTATTGCATTTCTAGTGTGGGGCTCTCCTTTCATTTTTCAAGTGTTCTATTCCGCTAGCCAGTACCTCGCCTAAATAGGTGTGAGTTTCTTTTGCCGCTAAATTGATTACAATGACCATAAACCATTGCACATCTACTTGTTGGTCTGTGTTTCTTTTACGCCTGCTACAGAAGAGACAAGAATGCTTGATCATGAGGGGACATAGAAAGCAGCAGTTGCTTTGCTAGTCATCTATACCTGAAAATACAGTAAACAGCAGTCATAAAAGCATGCCTTATTTACTTTGAAGAACTAAAATATATATATTAAAAAAAAATAGATTTTTGTCTGACAGTTTAGGCAGCAGCTCTACAGAGATGAAGACTTGGAATGAAATAAAGCCATAAAACAAATGTAATATACACAACTGAAATATTCTAAAGTAATGTGAATAAATTATGGTTAATAAATTATAAGCAGTAATGGACAGTCACTACCATCATGAGACTTTTTTTCATTGTTTTATTCTGTGTTACAGCATTCAACCCAAATAATCTAAACTGAAAAACGTGATTATTTTTTACTAATCAAACCAAAACGACCTCAAAAACACCAATCGCTCAGCACTATTGTGGAATTCTATCACTATTGTCCGAAGTTCTATCACAGCCATTAAACTTTAACTGTTTTAAAGTCACCATTGGCCTCATAGTGAAATCCCTGAGTGGTTTCCTTCTTCTCCGGCAACGGAGTTAGGAAGGCCGTGTGTATCTTAGTCACTGGGTGTATTGATACACCATCCGAAGTGCAATTAATAACGTCACCATGCTCAAAGGGGTATTCAATGTCTGCTTATTTTTTTAAAAATGTTTCTACCATTTGGTGCTTTTCTTTGCGAGGCATTGGAAAACCTCCCTGATCTTTGTGTTTGAAATTTACTGCTCGACTTAGAGACCTTTCAGATAATTGTATGTGTGGGGTACTGAGATGAGGTAGTCATTCAAAAATCATGTTAAACACTATTATTGCAACTTATGTGACTTTTGCACATTTTTACTCCTGTATTTATTTAGGCTTGCCATAACAAAGGGATTGAATACTTACTGGCTCAAGACATTTCAGCTTTTCATTTTTTATTAATTAGTAAAAATGTTTTTAAAAATAATTCCACTTTGACATTATGGGGTATTGTGTGTAGGCCAGAGACAAAACCTCAATTTAATCCATTTTAAATTCAGGCTGTAACTACAAAATGTGGGGGGGGAAATCAAGGAGAGTGAAGAATTTCTGAAGACACTGTATTAATTCCATTTAAGTTATTCTTGTACACCATTCCAGTTGAAACAGCAAATCTTAATCCAATGGAATAAATATCCAGCTATTTTTATTTCAGGCTATTTCTGTATTCCCCTTGTTCCAATCATAGAAGGCATTTAGTCCTAATCTCTCTCACTGACAAGCATTTCTCTAATCTGGTGCAGGGGTCAATCCCTACCCACGGATACTAGGTCATATGAGGACATAGTGACTGTGTGTGTTTAGGGAGGGGGTAATACAGACCCAATTTGAAGTGTAATGATTCGGGTCATACCTTGCCAACATGACATTGTCTGTGTCATCCTTGCCCCATTCCCAGTCCTTCCCAGGGTCCACTGCAAAGTGTACAGGCAGCATTTTGTGTTCTGAGTCAGTGAGAGGGATCACAACTGTGGGGGAGAGGGAGCAAAAATGATCAAAGTAAAATTAAAGGCATTCTTTCATTCAGCAATTGTCATTCAACTGATGCAAAGTGCTAATTAAAGAGGCGCTGTAATGCCCAATTTCACCTCGGTTTTCCTATGCCTCATTAAGAAAATGGAACTGAAAAGACAAGATTTGTGTCTTGGAGGCGTACTTTGATGTTGGTCATGGGGTGAGTTCATAAACACTGGCAATCTACTCCAATTAGTACTCTGGTTTGAGAGTCCCAGAATGAAGAATAATTAATGAATTTACAAATGACATACACCCAGTTGACATGTTTCTGTAAAAACTGGCTAAAAATGTTTTTATTGTTGCCAGTATGACAGTTAGTCACTAACCCTTCTAGATAAGAGAACAGTCTAACCAGCTCTTCTAGGGTGAGTAAAATGGTCAGAGGAAGGTGTTCTCTCATTTGTGTCTGGAAGTAGCTAGCAAGCTAGCCAACTTTAGCGTCAGTGTTTGACTGATGTGAGATCAGAAGGCTACTCTTCAGTCGGAACGTCAAGTCAGTGTTATTTTACGAACAAACACTGTGTCAGTCAAGGGAATTACTTGAATTCAAAACCGAACCTTCAAATATTACAAAGGAATCAGAGATGTCACAGGTAGCCCTAATATCAGACTTTTTCATTTTAGAAAAACATTGACGTCCAAAAATAATATTTTTTTTACACGTTAGTCAATTTTGGGACTATGATTGATGTGCAGTTCCTCTAATTTCCACTTTGGTGAGGTGTAGTCTATTCAAGTGGCCCACTTCACTATGAGACATGTTGGCGTGTTGTAGTAGGCTGATGATGGATGCGTAACATTACCTTGCTCTTTGGAGCCGCCCTTCTGCTCCATGGAGACGAGGGCAGAGAAGTGGGCCTGGTCGTACGCCAGTACTAAGGGCGAGCGATGGCACTTGGCAGCTGGCACCTCCAGGGGCAGATAGATCCCTCCGAATGGGATGGGGGCAAAAGCTGGTAAGGGAAGGAGAATATAATTTAGCATAAAAGATCACAATCCATTACAACACTAAAGTTCATAAAGCACAGCTTATGGATGTAAGGCAGCCAATTGGTAATATCAAAATGTGTCTTCCTACCCTCTCCTCCAGAGTCCCTGAGCATGGTGTCTGCCACCACTACTATGGGCCTCCTCAGGACATGGGCCAGGACGAACACGTGGAACTCCTCCAGACTCTCGTACACAGGCTCCTCTGATGACTCCGTCCTGAAAATAAAAAACAAACGGGGTCAGATCAGGAAACACACAGGAAGTGACATAGGTAGCCACTATCTAACATTTTCCTCTTACTATCTTAAGTCTTTGTTCCAAAACAGAGGCTCATGAAGGGCTGTAACTGCATGTGGTATGCCTCAAACTTAATATAATAGTATACATACTTAACATAAATAATGCGTGTGAGGTGTCCGAGACAGGTCTTACCCATTGCTGCCATTGGTGCTGTAGTGTATCCTAGGTTCACTGGAGGCCAGTTTTAGCAGCTCATTCCACTCCTTCTGCCACTCCTCCTCTGTGTACACCAGACCAGACTGTGGACACACACACTTCAATACACTGAAATGGAAGTTGAGACTGTAAACAATCCCTTGGACTAAGTTTCACATGGATCCATCCTAGTGAATTCCCCACCTCTTTATTCTGCATGGTCTGCTGCCACCTCCACCTGCGTCTCAGCGACTCCCTCTCCTGGCCGTGGTCCATCAGCGCATATAGAGACTTCCGCAGCATCAGGTCGCGGTCATGAAAGCCCCACATACCTGCAAGGCCGTACAGGCACATAGTATACACAACACCATCCCAAAGAAAGGAAAAGCAGTGGTTACATCCAAACCTTACTCAAGGCAAAAGGCAAGTTGCTTGATGTGGGAGTTCTGTTCTTAATTAGCCTAAGCTGCCATTATGGGCATTAGCTTCAGGAATATCACAAATAACATCCCATTTCTAAGGATGGATTACAAGGCATTTTGCATACAATGTTTACACCTCAATTGGGTCCTAATTAATTGCTCTGGGCTAAGCCTCTCCAGCAGGACACTGCCGCTTAGCTATAATGTGTACCACAATTATTCAAGGACTTACTTTCAGCTAACAATGAAGCTCTCATCATTGATTGACATAGCAGAGTATGACCTAACACGTTAGATTTGGATCTTGTTTGAAAGGCTATGACACTCACCCAATGACGCTGCATGCAACAGGCAGTTTCCGTCCCCACTCGTTGCCAATGGCAATAGACTCTGACAGTTAGGTCCCACCCGTGTCCACCAATTGAGTCGGCCTTAACGTAAACAGAACAGTCACTCGCGGTTTCACTCACACTAAGAACAATTCAGAAAGCATGTGCAGTACTGAGAAACTACGGTGTAGACGGTCATCTACACGACACAATTAACAAGATTGCCTCAGAAGTGAATAAAGTCATTTATTTGTAATTGGTGGCAGCAGTGGGACCTGTGCAGTTAAACTCACCGGCATGCTCTAGGGCCACCATCATAGATTGCTCAATGAGGTCCCTCTCGATGAAGCTGCGGAAATCGTCCCGGTACACAGTAAGGTCGGGCAGCTGGAATGTGCACAACGGAGTGTCCAGAAGGGGCTCACTACTACAGTTGCCAGTACTGGAGACGTGTGACCGTGCCAGGGACACGATGGTAGAGCTGGCATGGGAGATGCCTCTCGATAGACGCTTCTCTGTGGCTGCGGAGGGAGGTATCACAAAAAAAAGAGAGGAGTTTAGGTTAATTGTGGGAAGGGGTGGGAAAGAGAAATTGGACACGGGGAAAGTATACAACGAAGGCTGACATGAGAATTGACAAAAAGAAAAAGTGAATTAACAAAACAAAAAAAGGAGAGGGTTCTAGTTTATCACAATGAGGAGAACAAGAGGGCAACAACAGATAAGTGGTTGTGAGTAAGTGACATTATGCCCAAAATATTATTTTACACTTACCATTGGTCTCACCTTGCAGCACCTCCTCTTGACGGTGCAGAAGGGGCCGTCCCACCCTGGCCATCTCCTTCTCCGGGGCTGGGTACGTCCTCTCCTCAGCAAAAGAGTACGACAGGTTCCCAGCATGCACCTGTCGCAGCTGTTCAAAGTCACTGAGGGCGGCGGTGAGATCCCAATTCTTCCCTGCAAATGAAAAGGACAAGTCAAACCTGACCGAAAAAGCCAAAGCATTCTATGAAAGTCAGATCCACTCAACAGTCATTAGTTTAAATATTTACCATATGTCAACAGAACCATAGCGACTGTTATCTTAAGTAAAGGCCACTGACACATTCCGTTGCTTGAGTAAATATTTGAATTTTGAGCACGTCTTGTCTCTCACTGCTGTATAGCTACTGCAGTGCATTACATTTTTAACCCATATTCTTATCTGCAACTTGTGCTGCTGCTAGGCAACAAGAGTTGAGTCTCTTCTGGATTTAACTTCCTCCTTTTACATGATAGCTTACCTAACCAACAGCTCTAACTGGGAGGTTCATTGTTCAATTGATACCTCTCACTAGCAGTTGGCAATAAAACCATCTATTTTATCCCAGAATGCCTTGCAACTCACCCTCTAGCAGGTCTCTGGCTAGTCCTGGTTCGGCTCCAGTGGAACGGACAAAGTCGGACAGGACTGCGTCCATATCCAAGGTCATGTGATCATGAATTTACAGGGTGGCGGGGGGCATCAGGGCAGAAAAAAAAACAGGGGACCCGCCCTCCCCAACAAGACCACTGGACCAAGGGGAAGGGGGAGAGGGGCTCTTCAACTTGCCTTACACGTCCAGCCAAACCTGAAAATAATCAAAAATAAGCAAAACGGATGAAAATGTAAACCTGAATTGGCATCAAACTATGATCCATTTGTACAGCATGCAGGTACTGTGGAATATAACGTTATAGGTCCAGGAAAAAGGATTCAAGTGTGTTAAATGTAATCTTATTAACAGCTAACACACACAAAAAAAGATAGAACATAATCCCACTGACCCTTTCATAGTACCCATGTGTACGCCTGTTTTGGTAAAGGGCAACATCTCTGTGGAAAATAAGTTCCCTGTTGACCCCTATGCCTGGCCACATCTCACTCACCCATGACCACTGTTGTGGTAGGCTGCTCACAGAGCCATTGAACAAATTAAAAAAGGTCTTCACATTTGCATTGAATCATAGCAACAAGATAACATGTTGGGATGATGCAAATGGGTCTCTAGGTTGTTTTCTACCTACACAGCACACTCCTAACTACAGTGCACAAAGAAGCCTCATTTAGAGAGTCAGCACACAAAGGGTCTGGTGTACTCAAACAATGACTGGGGTTTAGAAAAAGTCCAAAACTACAGCAATCCATAGGCAATAGAAAGCACATGACTAAAAAGAGGCATAGCTGGATCAGGCAAAATGTCATGTTACTATGGTAACAATGACAGGTTTTCAGAGAAGCAAATAGCAATCATGACCCCCATCGAGACTGGGGAACAATAGCTTTTCTACAGATGGGCTATTGAAAGGAGAGATGCAGAGGGCAATCGATACAAGTGCAAGGACGACTAGATATGTCCCTGACAGAAATAAGATAGGCTTCTAGTGTCAACATCTCAGTCCATAAGGCAGCCTAGTGTTTGGCTGTAACACTGTGCCAATATGTGACCTATAATACGTCAAAATATAAAACATGTACACGTTTGGTCCCATGTTTCATGAGCTGAAATAAAAATCCCAGAAATGTTCCATACAAAAACCTTATTTCTCAGATTGTGCACAAATTTGTTTACTTCCCTGTTTGTGAGCATTTCTCCTTAGCCAAAATAATCCATCCAGCTGACAGGTGTGGCATATGAAGAACATAATGCCAGATGTCTCAAACTGAGGGAGTGTGCAATTGGCATGCTGACTGCAGGAATGTCCACAAGAGCTGTTGCCAGAGAATTTAAATGTTAATTTATCTACCATAAACTCCAATGTCGTTGTAGAAAATTTGGCAGAACATCAAACCAGCCTAACGACCGAAGGACCTCCACATTCGGCTTCTTCGCCTGCAGGATCGTCTGAGGGGGAGTGGGGGATGCTGAGGAGTATTTCTGTCTATAATAATTCCAAAATCATTTATTATTTTAAATCGACTGATTTCCTTATATGAACTGTAACTGAGTAAAACCTTTGAAATTGTTGCGTTTATATTTTTGTTCAGTATAAATATCTGAATTGGGATTATGCTCTCTGAGCATACACTGCCTAAAGCAGTACTTCAACATCCATTGGTACCCTAGGATAAGGTTGGGCGATATGGACAAAATAATATATCATGGTATTTTTTTTTATTTTTTTTATTGACGGGATTTTATGCTTTTTAAAAATAAATTTGCTTTATGAGTAGTGCGTGACCCTAGGGTGGCAACACATACATTCTAAGTGATTTCAATGGGTCTTTTTTTCCCACCGTTATTTAACCAGGAAGGCCAGTTGAGAACAAGTTCTCATTTACAACTGCGACCTGGCCAAGATAAAGCAAAGCAGTGTGACAAAAACAACAGAGTTACACATGCACAAACGTAGTCTCCATTCTGATTGTTTTGAACTGTTCAATTCAACTTCAACCCAAAAAGAAAATCATAATTTTCATCAATTTCAGCGTTTGAGATCATTTCTACACTGCCATGTAGGGCTGCACGATATGGCAACCAATCTGTGCCTAATTTTTTAACCGAATGCTGCAATTTAGAGCAAAACACTTGGGTTAACTGTTGGAATCATGGAAATAGAATGTATATTCTAATTATATCGTTAGATTATAATAGTGGGCACTTTTAATACAGCGTTGTTTGACAGAAAAACAAATGAAAATGCCAGGGAGGAGATATTGTGACAGAGTAAGCACTAAAACGCTAATAGGTGTTTACTAGGGGTCTCTATAATCTTTGGCTACATTGAATGTTCTCTTAGCTACTGCATGTAGCTAACATATTCTTGCTTTGCGTTCACCTCTTCAATTTAGAAGATACTGTTGCACAAACAACATGCTGGTATTATCAGGCTGTGTAGCTAATTAGTTACGCTTGCTCTTACTCAGTAAATTTATTAGCTAGCTAGCTAGCAATTAGCGGCTAACAAGATTTAAGAACAACTTGCTAAGACAAACTAGCTGTCTGCAGATGTAAGAAACACAAGCTAATAGTGTAATTATAGAATGCTAGTAGACTTATATTAATAAGCAAAGTGACAACTGCATCAGTCATCAACATTGTTGCATATGCTGCATTGCCCATGTAGACTGGACGCAAGTGTCTCGTGGTCGAGGAAAAACAAATGCGCTCCTTGAGTGGTTAGGTCTGTGTGGAAAGCGGCATAGAGAGTGGAGAGAGATGACTCAAGTAGCGAAGTAAACTATAAAAATGGACGTTAGACACTACGTATCCCATTTAACAAACCAAACATTCAAATACCGTTATAGAAGGTAAAGTAAAAACCCAAACCGGTATGTGCATCAATACCGGTATATCGCAAAAAACGGTATACCACCTTACCCTAGCGTACATCTTAGTCGGAGTCTAAATCCCCATTTCCCTTCTATCCTCCTATATGGTCAAATGTTCCAAGTCTCATGTTACGGTTTTGAGGTACTGAAGTTCAAGCTGTGACTGGACTACCATCCTTGTTACCTGCAGTCATCTAGCCCCACCCATGCCTCAGCTCATCCACCCTCTGTTCTTGCCTCAGCTCTGACTCAGTGAACTCTTCACCACCGCACCTGATGAATCATGTTTTTAAAATTTTATTAACACCCATCCCTCTCTCTCGCTCTCCTCTTACAACAAAGGCACACCGGCAGGCAAGTGAAGAAAGTCAACAGGACAATAGGTCTTTCTAAACCAGAGTATTTCCAGTGCCCTCGTTCCAAAGTCGGCCACAAAAAAAAAGCCTTCTTTGCAGGGTCTCCAACACACTTGCTGTGTAGAAATGCACTCGTTCACATATACACATCACATCAAGGCTATGTTCACATCTCTTGTACTAGTATTTTCCCAAAGCCACTGTAACACACAGCTAGGAGCTGTGGATAGGAGCCAGCCTACCCTTCTACAAAACTATACAGTGCCTTCTGAAAATACTTCCACATTTTGTTACGTTACAGCCTTATTCTAAAATTGATTAAACACTTTTTTTTTTTTTTTACTCAATCTACACACAATACCCAGTAAGGACAAACCAAAAACAGGTTTTTAGAAATGTTTGCTAATTTACAAAGAAAATACAAAACTGAAATACCAAATCTACACAAGTACTCAGAACCTTTACTAAGCACTTTTGACAGTGATTACAGCATCGAGTCTTCTTGCTACAACGCTACAAGCCTGGCACCCATGTGTTTGGGGAGTTTCTCCCGTTCTTCTCTGCAGATCCTTTCAAGATATGTCAGATTGGATGGGGAGCGTTGCTGCACAGCTATTTTCAGCTCTCTCCAGAGATGTTCGATGGGATTCAAGTCCAGGCTCTGGCTGGGCTACTCAAGCCACTTCTGCGTTGTCTTGGCTGTGTGCTTAGGATTGTTGTCCTGTTGGAAGGTGAACCTTTGCCCCAGTCAGAGGTCCTGTGCGCTCTGGAGCAGGTGTTCATCAAGGATCTCTGTATGTTGCTCGGTTCATCTTTCCCTCTATCCTGACTAGTCTCCCAGTCTGGGCCACTGAAATACATCCCCACAGCATGATGCTGCCACCACCATGATCCACCTTAGGGATAGTGCCAGGTTTCCTCCAGACGTGATGCTTGGTATTCAGGCCAATCTTGGTTTCATCAAACCAGGGAATCTTATTTCTCATTGTCTTTAGGTGCCTATTGGCAAACTCGAAGCGGGTTGTCATGTGCCTTCTACTGCGGAGTGGCTTCCGTCTGGCCACGCTACCATAAAGGGCTTATTTGTGGAGTGCTGCAGAGATAGTTGTTCTTTTGGAAGGTCCTCCAATCTCCACAGAGGAACTCTGGAGCTCTGTCAGATTGACCAACAGGTTATTGGTCACCTCCCTGGCCAAGGCCCTTCTCTCCTGATTGCTCAGTTTGTCCGGGCGAGCAGCTCTAGGAAGAGTCTTGGTGGGTCTAAACTTCTTCCATTTAAGAATGATGGAGGCCACTGTCCTTGGGGACCGTCAATGCTGCAAACATTTTTTGGTACCCTTCCCCAGATATGTGCCTCGACACAATCCTGGCTCGGAGCTATGTACAATTCCTTCGACATCATGGCTTGGTTTTTGCTCTGACATGCACTGTCAACTTTGGGACCTTATATAGACAAGTGTGTGCCTTTCCAAATCATGTTCAATCAATAGAATTTACCACAGGTGGACTCCAATCAAGTTGTAGAAACATCTCATGGATGATCAATGGAAACAGGATGCACCGGAGCTCAATTTAGAGTCTCATAGCAAAGGGTCTGAATACTTATGTAAATAAGGTATTTCTAAAAACCTGTTTTCACTGTGTCATTATGGGGTATTGTGTGTAGATTGCTGAGGATTTTTTATTTGATTTAATCAATTTTAGAATAAGGCTGTAACGTAACAAAAACGTGGAAAAAGCCTAGGGTCTGAATACTTTCCGAAGGCACTGTACATCTGTTGGCAAGAGGCTGTGTGAGTATACTCAGCATTCAAAAGAGACAGGTGTTGAGTTGAGTGGACAAGTACTTCTGGCCCTGGAGGTAGGTCAGTGTTTACACTAGTGAGAGAAGCAGAAGCCAGCAACACAATATCTCCCTAGGCCCTGGCCTCCATACAAAGCCTCTGGATGTGTTGACCTTACTGCATCTGATAAAGATAACTTTATGACATGATTAGTTTGAGAAACACTATTACACCTATTGCTGGGAGTTGAGCGAACTAAGTCCAACAAATAATGATGTATCAACAGACAAGCTAGTGTCAATGCCTGCTGGTAATGTGTCGCTCTGTGAACAGAATGGACCCAACAGACCAGTGAAAGGACTTTGTTATTACCAGCCTCTAACATCAGCCATTCCTGTGGACGCACGCAGCTTCTGACGCATCAACCAGCAGGAGATCTTGACAATGAGGTGAGGGCCACAAAACTAGGGAAGGGTCCCACTAAATTATTAGTTGATGGCTGCTAGGGGTGATGAATCGACAAAGACAACAAATTAATGTCAATATTGTGTCTGCAAATATTGACAGCAATGTAAGAGAACCGGGGTTGAAACTAAGTCAGAATTTCCCGAAAATAGTTTTAATCCTGTTTAGGTTTTGTGAGAGAGACACCTAAGCGATGGCCTGACTAGCATAATGGCCCTGCTGCCAGCACAGAGCAGTCAGTGATGTGTGCAGGCCGGCCAGGCTTTTGTCTGAGAGGTTACATCATGGAAGCTGCTGCTAGCACGTGGGTGCTGAGCCTGGGAGAGGCCTGGATCACTGAAGCAGACATGGAGAGGTCACCACGGCCTGCTGCAGCCAATGTGTGGGCCGGTGGAAGATTCATGGAGGTAAACAAGGGATGGAGAGACAACCTCCATTACAGTATAGACTTCCAGCAGTGAAACAACTGCAGGCTAACCAAAGCAGAGACTTCCAAGAGACTGAGAGAAGTCTAATTTAAGCATGTGAAGAACAGGCCTACTGCAAGTGAGTTAGGAGAAATCAGAGTTGAGTGTAAGCACAGTCAATGCGGTGCTAATCTGACTTTGACTAACAGGTTAGTAGAAAGCTAATGTCAGAAACCCAGAACCTCTGGCCAGCTACTCCATTAGGTTCTGGGTGGAGGACGGGGAGATGTTGGACTAGTGTGAGAAGTGGATCCTGTTTGGTAGCTTCCCACTCCAACCTCTTTCGCTCTGCAAGTCTTGGGAAAGTCAACGGGCTAAATACACCCTCCCATTCTGAAATTCAAAATAATGCATGGTCAGGTGTAGGTGAACCCCCTCAAAAATCATGATTCTTCCAAACAAACAATGACACAAAACAAGCACAACAGAAGAATTGTTCCACACTATCCGTCAGATCCCAGTCTCCTGACAGACATTTTAAATGTTTTTTTGTTGTTGTTACAAGACTAGTACAAACCTAAAAATCAAACACTGAATCAAATGAACATAGAAATTAAGGATAGTGGTGGCGGACACATTTTGAATGATAAATTGGACCCAAAAGTGTCATGGCCTGAAATCATGACTCTAAATTATTAGTCACTGAAACAGCGGAGGCCTCCTTGGCAAGTAGTTTGGGGCCATGTTGGTTTAACACACAGCGACATAACCTGGGGTGTGAGCCAGCTAAAACAAGAGCTGCCACCCCAGCAGCTGAGAGCCACAGAAGAATACTAGTGATATCATTCCAAACAGGAATAGGTCTATAGAACCATTGCTTTAAAATTAAATCAGATATTATAGGAAGTGATCTAGCCTAAGATAAATGTTTAGCACAACAAGACCGAGAAAGACTGGGTTATCGCCTAGTTATTAAGGGCAGGACTACTCCAAATGCTTTGTCATGTCACATTGTGCAATCATGTAAGGTCACTCAATATGACCTACATTACTTAAGTAGGCTTACACCAAGACCTAGATGTGTGTTTTGCACTTGCTCCACTATAGGCCTAGCACTTAGAAAACCTTACCTATCTAGGCCTACAAGACATCTTGCTCCACCAACTTCCATCAAGCCTGGACAAGAAATTAGGTTCAGCGGTACAGGCACTCTTTCAAGATAAATCTGCATTGCCTGTGGTAGCGCACAGGGGGAGCGTCAAACAAACTGGTAGGCCCACTGCTAAGAAAGATGCACAGGTCTGGAATAACTGATATTTCAGAATTTTGGTGACCTCTGCCAACCCTTCACACAGTCGTATGCATAACTTGAAACAGTCTAACCAGGTCTTGTGTCTTGTAGTTGCCTAGGCTAGTTAGTGCTAGCCAACTTCTTTCACCAATTAGCAGGCTGGTGTGCAACTGTGGCAAATTTGGTTTGACATTGGATAGCCTATTTCTGGGGCTAGTTAAGCACCGTCAATAGATTGCGCAACGTAAATGGGACAATATTTTCATGTTGCACATCTTCATTAAAATGCCTCTGCCTCCCGGGTGGCGCAGTGGTCTAGGGCACTGCATCGCAGTGCTAACTGCGCCACCAGAGTCTCTGGGTTCGCGCCCAGGCTCTGTCGCAGCCGGGCGCGACCGGGGGGTCCGTGGGGCGACGCACAATTGGGCTAGCGTCATCCGGGTCAGGGAGGGTTTGGCCGGTAGGGATATCCTTGTCTCATCGCGCTCCAGCGACTCCTGTGGTGGGCCGGGCGCAGTGCGCGCTAACCAAGGGGGCCAGGTGCACGGTGTTTCCTCCGACACATTGGTGCGGCTGGCTTCCGGGTTGGAGGCGCGCTGTGTTAAAGAAGCAGTGCGGCTTGGTTGGGTTGTGCTTCGGAGGACGCATGGCTTTCGACCTTCGTCTCTCCCGAGCCCGCACGGGAGTTGTAGCGATGAGACAAGATAGTAATTACTAGCAATTGGATACCACGAAAATTGGGGGGAAAAGGGGATAAAAATTAAATAAATAAAAATAAATAAATTTAAAAAAATGCCTCTATCTGTATATGCATTTTTACAATCTATGGTACGTTTGAGGTTAAGTCATTGAAATTGGGAGCTACTGACATTAAAATATTGTCCCAAGTAGGCCTACGTTGTATAATTTACTGATATCCCTATGGGGCTTGTTGGGGACTATCGAATGTGAAACCCATTTGACCATGGACAATACGATGGGGTCGCGTGCAGCTAAGCATACCGAATTGAGGATCACTTGGGTGCTGCCAGCTGTGGACAGGATTGAAATAAACTTAACCCAAGGAAAACTGTCACAGTACCCTTTATTCCATTTTTTCCTTTAAAACTCACAAATCTCAGTTTTGGACAAGACTGACTATATGACCAAATGAGAATTAGCTTTTTAAGGGCAGTCATTCGTTAAAGTCAGCCCTCTATGCATCCTTACAAAATGAGAGTGATCTGCACTTCCAGTGAAGGGGGAGCAGGGTTGTTGGATGTCACTAGTGCCCAGCAGAAGGACTTGCCGTTTCCTGTTTGGCCCACTAAGTCATTCATCATGTGAAACATGAACCTCACTTTACAGTCGAGAGGGAGAGCAGCTAGAGCCTGAGGCCCAATAGGAAAACGGTAAGGCTAGCCACTGTACCTGAAGATACTCAGGCTTTACAATTATATTGTTCCATTTTTATCAACATATAGCCTTAAGTCGGCCTTTTCCAAAGATGGACAATTGGGTTGTTCTATTGCCATTTCATTCTCAGTTAGGACAAGATGATGGATGACCACATCTCTAAATGTGTCAGTTCTATTTTAGTTTAATCAACGTTTCCCTGTGATCTCAGTGAGTATGTAACACCTTCTCACCACCACAAAAATCACGAGTGATGATGTAGAAGGGCTGATAAGACAACCGAGGCTGTGTGAGTTGCGTCAGCGATGATAAATGTTGCCCAGTGGTAGGCCCATACCCCTGGGCTGGAGGATAGGTGGAGAGGGGTTAGGAAGTGGCACAATAGTCCGAGGCACAGCAGCTCAGAGATGGCCAAAAACGCTGGAACAACAGCTTAAGCTATTTGGTTAGACTGATTTATGAACTTTATGAAGTGGCATACTAAACTGTCAACTATAGCCTGATAAGCTACTACTGTACTTGGAAAACCTGTATCGCATATAAGGCTAGCCTAATCACAGCTTTAAAAGAAAGAGCTACATCTTATGAGCATGTAATAGCCCCAAGCCTTCCTTGTTATGTACAAATAGTCCCTCATTCTCAGCAAGTCAAATGTACCAGGGATCAGTCAGAAATAGGATCAAGAGATCATAAAGTAACTAAACAGAGTACAGACACTTCACAACTAGAGGAAGTCAAACAATGGTGTGATTACTGACTGAAGCTGAGCCCACTAGCTCATTACATAACTGCACCGCTACGTCTGAGGAGGCCGAGCTTGTCTGGCGCAGGAATGAAGTAAAATCAAGCCCATTTACCCAGTTCCTCCTGAGCTTCAGAATACTGCAACTACAGCTAAGCATACCGCACAGCAGCAACGGTCTTTGCTGTACAAGTCAGCATAACGCAGCTCAACGGAAGTAGCCTACTTCTTGCTTTGCATAGCTGCAGAAACATAAAAGGCAGGAGCCCTGGACAAAGAAGCACAGTCCAAGACTATAGGCTGCACACTGCAAGGCAACGAATCGCAGGACATCATAAGAGACAGAGCTGTCCAACATTAGCCCAATGTCATGCTACGCTAAGCAACGTAACACCATGGGAGTCAACACAATGCAAATCATCGAGTGCCCATTAAACATGACGAGGGAACACAGCAATATCTGTGACCAGTCAGGAGCCGAGAAGACACTACAAGCCCATACTGTCGTTTCTGTTCCACATCTCGCCTTTACAAGAATCTATTTTTTTTATTTTTTATTTTTTAGAAATACTCCTGTTCTGCTAGCAAATTGGTGTATTGCTAATGGTACCGTCAATGTTTTGTCCGTTTGGTTGAGTGAATGTGCTTAGTTCAGGTGGCGAGACTAATGTCTCCAATTTTCAATGCCTTCAATTTTCAATGCCTTCCAGCTCTTAGCCAAATCAATATTTAATTGGAGTTGGACCATTTTCTCTGGTCAAAGAACATTTGTTTAAGCTGGTCATTGGAGAAAAATCTATGAAATGCACAATTTGAGCTGGAGCATTTTCTGAGATGTCAGCCAATTGAACCATGAAAACTACTGATTTGAGTTTATTAGAGAAAAATTGGTTTTCCATAGCAAAACAAGCTTTAGTTTGGTGTTGATGGCACATAGAATGACGGTTTGTATTGTGTTACCAAACTTTGCATCTGCTCTGTTCTCCAAATCGAGATCTCAAAATATGGTAATGCAACAACAGGTGCAAGAGTTCAGGTAAACAAAGGGATGTTACTTGTTTTCCCTTCAAATTAGGCCTGGTCTTTTGATCATGTTCTATTCATTCATGAACTCAGAGATTCCAGTCTTGATCAAGGCTTGGACACCAGCTGAGGTAAGCTGTGCAACTGAATACAAAAGGCACACTGCTCATGTGCGAACTGAAAGAGAAAAGGGGGAGAAAGAGATAGAGGTGATGTCAGAGTTTCCATGGGATGACCACCCTCAGAGAGGGCATGTTGCTGGAGCCAGGGCTTAGAGATATCCAGTCATCACCCAAAAAACTGCCACTTTCACCCTTCCTCTCGTCCACACACACACACACACACACACACACACACACACACACACACACACACACACACACACACACACCTAGCTCAGCTCATCCCGTCAGCACCAACTCTTTAGCCCCCAAAATGCCTCAGATAAAACTAGTCCATAGCTGACTAAGCAATATTAGCATACATAATTTAATCTATTTGTAAGAACATAGCTAGAAGTTCACATCAACAACATCCCATCTGAAGGAGGCTATAAAACAAAGTTGCATCAAAGATTGAATGGCCTAAGGGGATCCCACGTGTTGTCTAAGCCTGCTGTAAGCATTCAGTAACGCTGGTTCCCAGTCTTCCCTCACACATTAAATACTCAAGCTTCTCATTCCATGTGATAGCTAACTGTCGACCCTGTATGTTCTACTGTGAAAAAAAGGAGACTTTACGTTTGTATGGTTTATTACCACAGCTAGAAACGCATACAGAAAGCCAGCCCCTTATCTGCAAGGTGCCAAAATTACAACAGACTTTTCACAGCCTAAAAATACCCCTCCATAATCATGAACCAAATGTATCACCTCCCCACTGTGCAAAGTTTTTAAACAGCAGACAACTGAAAGAAAACAGAGGCAGGGAAACAGACAAAAAGTTCAGGCGAGCAAACAAGACAGCTAAGCTATGTCTGCAAGTGTCATGGCTCGGAAGCTTGTCTACAAGAAACACAAAACATCCCTGACAGGCTCCTGCTTGCTCTCTCCGGTGTCTCTGCTGAACTTCAATGGGTAAATGGGTTATGCCACCAGTAAGGTGTGCAGTGTTCTCTGACAGTGTAGGACTAGCTACTGCAGGCTTTCAGTAGCAACTCGCATTGTAGGCTAACTCCAGTAGGGTACAGAAGGGTTAGGGGGCCTGGTAGTCTAATATTTTGGGTTAGACAGAGGCCCGATTCCCTCGTTGACATGCACGGCGGCGTGGCATTAACTGCCAAGTTCAAGCAGTTCAAATGGGCAGAGTAATAGCTTTCCAGAGAAACTGTTTATCAAAGTGTCTGAGAGCTGATGTCATGGCTAAGCCAAGCATTTTGTGGCCGAGGTCTCAACAAAGTTTCACTTACCCACAAACGGTCTTTCTCAAGTGAGGAAAAGCATGTCTCAACTCCTCCCCCCCAGTTCACGATTGGTGGTGGGGGTCATGTGCATATGGCATGGAGTATTTCAGAACAGCCTGTTCTCTTCTCTCCTGCCACCATGCTCCATTGGGCACTTTATTACAGCTGCCCAGTGCCTGGCTTCAGAGATAACCCTGCCCTGTGCCGAGGGCCTGTCGCTGTAGTCAGACCTAGTCATCAACAGTCAAGCAGTGCTAATTAACAGCCACTCATAGCAGATGGCTTCAGATGGGGATGTGGGATGCCGATGCAGCAGCCAACAGTACTGACGCCCCCGACATATCCTCCGACCAGTGCTGTGTGCCATGCAGTGTAGTGCCATGCCACACCGTGCCATGCTGTGCTGACCCATGCCATATTGTGCCTTGCTGTGCCATGTAGCAACCTGCGAGAACACACGGGTAGTTCACAGAGAACGGTCGCAGAAAGGGAGTACCAGGACAATTTACGAGGGCATGTTTGAATCGTGTGTGTTGTAATGAGACTAGGCCTACACTTTGTGCCCATCTGCTTACATGTCAATGCTCTTCAATGCTGTGGATAAACAAAATAATAGAGCTTGATTCTGTCAGCTGCAGAGTGCGAGCAGAGCGCCGCTATGCCAATGAAGGACTGCAGCACAGAGATATGCAGCAGAAGTGTTTTAGTTGGACTCAGGGAACAATCTGCCCTGGTTTCAGTATTCCCGGAGAACTGCCAACCTAAACTCAGCACACCGTGGGCGGTAACTCCTCATACGGCACTAGCTGCTTTTTATTGATGTCTTGTCTTTGTGCAGAAATGCCAGCTTCTGCATCGTCCGAACACAGCTAGCCTATTTGGATGAAATTGTGCAATTAAGCAATAAGGCACGAGGGGTGTGGTATATGGCCAATATACACAGCTACGGGTTGTTCTTATGCACGACACATCGCGGAGTGCCTGAACACAGCCCTTAGCCGTGGTTTATTAGCCATATACCACAACCCCCCTGAGGTGCCTTATTGCTATTATAAACTGGTTACCAATGTATTGGGAGCAGTAAAAATTGTATGTATACGGTCTGATATACCACGGCTGTCAGCCAATCCACATTCAGGGCTCTAACCACCCAGTTTATAAAAGCAATTAAATCTAACCACACAGTTTATAAAAGCAATCTTACTTCCCTACCCTATGGGGTAGGGAAGTAAGAGGCATGAGACTGAATTCAAAAACTTTTGACCAATATTTGCTTTCCCCAGTAGCTTAACATGAAAAGGCCATCAATGTCTTGTAGATGCCAATGAGACTTCACAAAAACAGTTTGTTGTGGGTATAGAACAATGACCTAGGGCTTACATAACTCACATTTAAAAGGAGGGTGAGAGTTAGCTTTTGCATTACTCCTTCAGGCATATCAGATATTTATTAGAAGCAAACCTGCATCTTTGGCTGCACTGCTCTGTGGAAACAACCACAGGACTAAGCAAGAACAGTACACACCCTGATCATATTACAAAACCTGTAAATTAAGTCAAAGAAAATCCTATAATAGATTTGTTATGCATATATCTATTTAAGGAGGCAGCAACAGCCTTCTCGTACAAAAAACACTGAATACAAAGGTCTTGATATTTGCAATTGTTCAAAGACCTACTACCATTATGATCCGAATGGGCAATATCGAAGTTGATATCTTGAATTTTAAGTCTCCCATTGACATTAGCCTAAATTAATTATGATTAATGCCGAGTTGCACCTGTGGATCTCAAGTCAGAATACTGTCAGTCCAAAATGAATGGTAAATTATCTGTTTTACTGTGATAGAATTAGCCATGCTCTCCGAAAACACACATGAAATAACTTATTTTCAACATCGGGTAGGCCCATCCTATGTATGTGCAAGGTCCTACCGAACCTGTAAGCAGTCCGTGGCTAGGCTAACGGCAGTGGTTAAACAAGCATTAGCAGTGACAGGCCTGGGCACTAATGCTCATGTGAATCCCCACGTGGTGCTGGCTTAGCAGTCAAGGCAGTGCGGTGGCTTTACGTCACCCTGGGCGAGAGGCTCCTCTCCTGCGGGGATAGGATTACTGCTGTTCTGTCTTGGATCTAGAGTGGAGAGAGTGGGAAGGACTGCTGTTGTGTTGTAGAGGCAGGGTGAGGAGCCAGCGGCCCTGTGATCTTACCATGGCTTCCTTCCGGGTAGAGGACCCAGTCATGGGGGATTGTGAATCTTTTTTATGTGAGAGGGCAAAAGTATAGCCTCTGTACCCATTCACCCCTCTATTTGGCTATACCCATCAACCTTTTGACCCGGTTGGCCCATCCGTAGAGTGATGCTGAGATAATATTGGGGATGCTTCAGAAAAGCAAAACTGGGAACATGTTTTATATCAGAACTTAATGTTTTCAACATCCTTCAATCATACCACAGTGATGCCTCTGTGAAAAGAGTTGGCATAGCAAAGTTGAGTACAAAACCCCCACATAAAATGGTAAAATAACCAGTCAGAGTATCCCAAAGCATTGGGCACACGCACCCAGTCTCTGGTTGAACACAAAGGAGGTAGATACTAGGTAGGGACGTGGGGAGAGGCCGGGGTGTTATTGCTGATGCATGGTTTTGGAGGCCTCGCAACCCTGACACAAACAGCCCTGGCTGCTGTGTCAAAAGGCTGGCAGGCATCCAGCGGAGGGTGGGGCTGAACAGGGTTTTATGAGTCGCAGTCTGGGTGCACAGGATCTCAGAGACAAGCTTCCTATTGATCGCCCCTCTGCTGAGGAATCATAGGGATGTTTTTTCTTCCAAAGCACATCTGGTACAGTCTTGTCTGGGCCATGCTGTGTGCTGGCAAACAAGGATGCAGGGGTGCATGGTGGTGGAATTCTAGATGTCTTACATGTCATGGTTATAAAGTCTTATGAAAATGTATGGAGTAGACTATATGTGCTGTGTAAAGCAGTAATTGTGACCACCAGAGCGAATCTGAAGAATAAATCGTCACCTAGTTAGAGAATTTCTTCACGAAGGCTAGCAGGATGTGTCCATTCATGTTAACGTTTACATTACATTTGACATTTTAGTAATTTAGCAGACACTCTTATCCAGAGCGAATTAAAGTTAGTGCATTCATCTTAAGGTAGCTAGGTGAGATAACCACAAACAATATCGCAGTCATAATAATCAACTAGGCCTAAGTATTCTCGGTTAACCCAGAACTAATGTCATGGCGGAATTGGTCAGCTGCTCAATTAAGTTCTCCCAAAATGAAGAAGTGCCCATGTAGGCCACCTCTACCATGTTATTTTCAGGAGTCCAGGTTAACTTTGGTAACCCAAGGTCTGACCTCCCTGATGACAGCAATGAAATGCCTATGTTGGCTGGAACATTAAACTGGCAACAACCAGGGTTGAAGGGGTGACTCCTGCATGCATGGGCCTACTAAAAGCCTAGATCTGCATTGCATTCCCTGTAGCATTTGGTCGTGGTAGGACAAATTACAATCCATGAACACAGAGGCAATAAGAGATGCAGAGTCGTGCAGTTGTCCCACTAACCTGGAGAAGCACTCAACTATTTACTTATTAATCTGACCTTGTTTGTGGGGGTAGAGGGATCCTATGGGGATAGTTTTAATCTACATGGGCCTGGCACTGAAGCTGACACTGGATCCTTGAAACACACTCTTACTGAACAGCTGTTTGGGGGAGCCCAGCGAAAGACCACTTTAAAATTGTATCTTCAGACTAGGCGTTGCTGCGGCAGCAGGGTTCCACACTGAAATATAATAGTCAGTCTCTCCTACCACACAGAGACAGTCATGATGGCTAAAGCCAACCAACACAATGGTAGGCTAAATGCCTGTGTGAGAGAGAGATGAAGAGGAGGTTTAGCCTTAACTCATAACTTCACATATGTAACACTTCAGAGCATTTATAAACTGTACAGTGACAAACCATTTAGACTAGAGCTTTGAGAGAGTGCTAGCTAAGGAGAGTGGAAAGGGGGAAAGGATCCTAAAGGACAAATGGATGGACTCTGGGTATTTCTCTCCACAGAACTGTTCGAATAAGACATGAGTGCTCACAAGGGAACTGCACACAAATCTGTCATGTGTGGATGACTTCACTCTGTGTCACACATGGGCTAAAGGACACCAATAAACTAAACAAGCACACACTGAAAACTTCCACGCTCAACTGGTGATAAAACATAGAAGTGAATTATGACGTCACCAGGTCAATAGGATAATCCCTTGCCTTGATGGATTATGGTGATAATGCTCTCTGTCATCAGTGTCATGTTTCTCCCACCTGTGATTCAGCCAGCCATCCAGTTTGACAAAGTGTAGTGTTTATAAATCTCAGGGCAATTTAGAGGCAAAAAAACAAACCATTTGAATGTTGGAGAAGCATGAAAGTTGCAAATTAAGCCATGAACCACAGATTTTCCATGTTTCATTGTCAAGCGTCAAAGGGCTCTATGCAAAACAATTAGTGATCACTGTCAAACAAATGCCTTCAGAATCCAATTTTGTTTTATGTGATGCTGTTTATCTTTTTTTTTTTGGTGTAACATATTTGACATTTACTGCTGGATTAAAACGATCATTCAGTGTCTTAGTTATACTAGAGAATATCAATATCACAGAGGGACAATATACAGTCTCCCCAAAAGATGGTCTCAGGTGTTCTGTGTGACACTGAATGATCAATGCGTTCCTTGAAAAAGGGAAGACTTGCGTAACGAAGCCTGACGATGCAAACTTGCACTCACACCCTAGCAGTCTGCTCACTGGGGAACACTCCTCTTGCCAGTTAGCCCTCCCATTTTGCCTTTCAAGCATCCCTCTGCATTGCCATTGAAATGAGTAGAGGTGGGCGAGATGCATTTCTTCCTCCCACTGCAATAATAGATCCCTCAGAATTTCACTGTGCTTGTGAGCTCCCTCTGAATTCTACTTGTACTACTATAAAAAGGCATTTTCTGCATTTGTCCCTTTTGTTTCCTTTCTCTCCCCAAGCGGTAGGCTCGATCGATTAGTGTTTTCATGCAAAAAAATATATATATTTTTTTTATTTTACCGTTATTTTACCAGGTAAGTTGACTGAGAACACGTTCTCATTTGCAGCAACGACCTGGGGAATAGTTACAGGGGAGAGGAGGGGGATGAATGAGCAAATTGTAAACTGGTCACAACTTGAATGACAACCACAATCACATGGTCTTGAGTGAGAATGTTCTTGCCAAATCACAGATATCATAACAACTCCCAAAATGATGCTTCATCTGGCAATGATCATGGTATAATGCATAGCGTACTTGTAGTGGGTGCAAGACACGCGTGGGTTCAGGTCCAAGTGCATACAAACAGCAGTCAGAAAACTGCAGGGAATGTAGAGTTGATAAGGTTTAGACTACCCTCATTTCTTCTAACAATGTGCCTTCTTTACATAATGAAACAGAGAGGCCCTGTAGGCCTAAGAAGGGAAGAGCATGTCTCTGTCCTACTTTTATGTTGCAGGATGGCTGCCTATACCAGACTACAAGAAAACGAAATAAATGGTAAATTAAGAGTTGAATAATTCAAGTCAAAGTGTAATACTACCCTTTCATTGTAGTGGTGTTGGCAATGGCGCAATGCATAGTTTACATAATGAGGAGGTCTTTACATAAACACATACACTGTGGAGCTGTCAAAGCCTATGTCACTGGTTTCAATCATCAGGGAAGAATATTAGTGACCTAAGAGTGGCATTGAAATGTATTGTCAATGTTTTACAATTAACTAAGCAATAGCCTAAATACAGGCCATTATTAAACTCTCTGGGGCAAATACCTATAAAGCAGGAGTCCCTTGCATTGACATAACATTTAATATTCTCTGCATGTCTATGGGTTTACTTTAAAACGTTAATTATAGCAAGCAACAGGGCAACGATTTGCTGAATATTTGACCAACAATTGACTGACAGAGGCCTCCCGTTTGAAGTTGCTCATTCCTTAATTGGATTCATAGACCTAACATTAGATGGGGAGAGAATGATACAAGGCGAGTTGTATGAGGGTACAAGGAGAGGGTGTAATGGCTAACTAATCAGCTAACGTTAACTTACCGTTTGTTATACCAAGAATGTAACGTTACTAAAGGAGCCGACTGGTATGTGTAAGTCGTCTATGAATGGGCTAAGCGTTAGCTAGCTAACTTTGTTAACGAAACTAACGTTAGTTAACTAAGCATAGTACATCTTCGTCCTATCCTTCTCTGACTAACTAGGCAGATGGGCAAGAAAACTAGCCAGCTAGATAACGTTAATGTTAGCAAAGTTATCCCTAACGTAGTTAACAGACGTTTGCTAGCAAGGCACAGTAACCGAAGCAACATTGTTAACGCGACTTGAATTAAATTGGAAGCTAACGTTATAGCTAGCTAGCCCGTTACTAACGCAAGTTACGTTAACAAGTCTAGCTAGCTAGTAGCTAAATGAGCTATCCGGCTGGGCTGACTAGCTAACGTTAGCTAGGTAACTTAGTTAGCTAACGTTAGTTGGTAAATCGAACCCGCTCCGTTTCATGTTTTAGCCGTCTTGGAGTCTCCCACTTAAAACTTCCCATTTAATGAGTTAGCGAGCTACTTCCTTCCAACTCATTAAAACGGTTCATACAAAGCCAGCTACGGGTCGTCTTGTCCAAAATGTTGCCAGCTAGCTATAATGTTACAAGCTAAAGTCGTTAGCAAGCCAGCTAGCTAGCATTTGAGTGTCCCTTGTCTGCTTACCTTGAGCGGCTTCGCAGATATTTCTTTCATCGTCCCATAATGGTCCTCCCTCTCGACAAATATTGTGAAAACCACGTTTATTAGACCAGTTGTTCCTGACTTTGAGCTAATCCGGAGGTTGCAGTCTACAGTAAATCCAAAACAAGACTCAACGACAAAGTAGTTTCTTACTTACAACAACAACAATGTCAACCAAGGCGCTTCTGAGTCAGGCCAGCTGAGGTAGCCAAATTATGTCGCCTGCCAATAGCAAAACAGACTGATGTTGACTGACAATCCAAAACACCAATGACCACACGATACTTTTTGACTGAAACGTCCCAGTGTAGCTAACGTCAAATGGAAAAGGGAGAGAGGGGGAACCTTCATACGCCGATTGGCTGCAGAGAAATGAGAGGCAGGCAGTCGATTCAAGGCTAGGGATGGGACGGGAACTGTTCCTTCGATGAGGTCACCTAGGTGATGTAGCTAATGTGCAAATTTGTGCCTTCAGAAAGTATTCATACCCCTTGACCTATTCAACATTTTGTTGTGTTACAGCATGCATTCAGTTGACTCTGGGCCCTTGAGTGTGGTGGAGATTGAGGTTCACCAGAATAAGGATAATTAAGGGAACGTTTCTGTCAGCAAAGAGCCACAAAGCCAAAGTCTCACCTCCCTAAATTGCCTCCCATCACTCAGCAATAAGATAACTGTATTCTACATACTAAACAGGACATATTTGGGAAAGGTATTTTGTAGCAGAAGGAAAAGTAATGTACATGATCAAATCTCTTCAAAACAGGGTTTTGGCTCAGATTTTCAATTGCCTAGTAAAGTTGTTTAAAATGTTAACATTTAATTTATCTTCAATATTTATAGAAATTGAGAGGAAATTGAGAGTGACGAGAGTGAGGATTAATTAAATGCGGTGGCCGGTGCAGTGGTGACCGCCGAAAAGAAACTGAGTGTAGAGGAAAGCGATGTTGTGAGGAAGGTTGCCATCATGTGGAAAAAGAGGGATATGTGCTCCGGTAACTCAGAGATGGAACCTGACAAGAGTGAGGGTGAAGCACCTGTGGTGAGGACCGCCAAGTTCGTGCCTCATCCTGATGATGACAGGGATGATTCTGTCCCAGTGGGAGTGAGATTTGTGGAGAGAATGGATCCTTGTATTCTAGCTGATCCATATGTGGTGTCAGGTTAGGTGGAGAAGAGGTTGGAGACTGTTGAGTTGGTGAAAGTAACTCGAAGTGGACTTTACTATGTTTCTTACGTCCAGAAGGAGCGGGCGCTCTGGACTACGGTACTAGGGACAGTAACTGTGACTTGCTTTGCTCTTCAGAGCAGGGTACTGTTGCAAGGACTGATAACGTGGGTACCATTACGTTTTGAGGAAGATCAGCTTTAATGGAAGATTCCTAGTGTCTGTGACGCCTGTCATTTGGTGTGACGCAGACCCGGTGGAGAGCATGGTGAAACAGAAGACGTTGTCTGGCCTGCTGAGTTTTGAGGCAGAGTCTTTGCCTGACAAGGTGAAGTTAGGATGTGTTATCTCGTGAGAGCTTTTATTTCCGAAAATACTATAATGTTTTAGGTGCCAAGCTTATGGTCATGTTGCAGCAGTGTGTAGGAGGGAGATTCCTAGATGTAAGAAGTGTGCAGGAGGTAATGAGATGAAGGAATGTGTAGTATCAGTGGAGAAAGTAATATGTGTAAGCTGTAGGGGTGCCCATGGGGCTAGAGATCGGAGGTGTCCGGTGAGAGAAAGATAGGTTGCCAGGGTCAGAGTAGTATAGAAAGTGTGTGTATGCTGGAGCAGTGAAAACAGTGGTAGAGGAAGATGGGTACAAGGTGAGGGATCCTGAAATGATTCCTGTGAGTATGCAGAGACCAATAGAGAGGGCTGGGAATAATATGTGCTTCAGTGAGGTGGGTTTTTTAGCATTCATAGCATTGGTTGTCAACTGTACTGCATAACTGGAACGTAAGTCAAAGAAAATCGAGGTTGTGTGGTGGCAGCTGCAGAGAAGAACTTGGGATTGCAAGGTTTTACTGCAGAAGATTTGCAGGGGATGTTGAGTGGTAGTGTTCTGTTCTCCCAGGCTGTTGGCCTATTGTAGGATCAGATAGGGTTAAGTACTGGAATGGGGTGGTGGTGTTTTTCGTAAGGGCTAATAGTTGGCAGGGTAATTTCCCTTTTCTCCCAATTTTGAATTACCGGTTAATGTAGGCTGGCGGTGACTGGCCTCACACTCCAGTACAGTAGGTGGTGGTGTATGCACCTAAAAGTTGGATGCGACCTGCCAACCAATCTCAATGAAGAAGAAGAAGAAGAAGTGCACATCGGAGCAGTAACTATACCATGAAGTTCAAGGAACTGTCCGTAGATGTCCAACATAGGTCGCCACTGGCCTCATAACAATTCTGTCATTCAGGGCAGGTGAGTTAATAAAGCCACATACAAACATGGTCTCTTTTTTGCTTTCTTGAGTAAGGCAGCTCAAAAACGCAGGTGTTTCAGCCTAGCACAGTTCTTTCTGTGGTGGTGGGGCTGCCAGCAGAAAATGTGGAGCGTAGCAGTTGGTAATGTTCTCTAGTTGCGTTGTGATTGGATCAGTGTTCTGTCACTGACACCATGTCAGTGGCTAACTGCAAGCATTGCAAAGCAATCGCCAGCCTGTTATTCAGGGGAGTGGGTTTGTGGTCAAAGTATGGGTTTAAGGGTCTATTTTCCAAGTTAAAAATGATAAACATTCAACATTGGCCATGCTGTCAATCCAGCATGACTTCTGCTGCGCTCAAAACAACTAGAAACTCTGAACTTGGAAATCTCAGCCTTCAGTGAGTTCAAGACAACGGGGAACTTGGAAGAATATGAGCTCAGACTGGGAAAATACGTTTTCTCCGAATTGCAAGTCGGGAAATCTGGCCTCTTGCTAGAGCTCTGACCTAAAGATCACTGACGTCATCATGATTCGACCTTGTTGTCTTGAAAGCACCATAAATCCAGAGAATGCAAGAATTTGATGACAAAGTTTGATGACAAAATTTGCCCATGAAAGACTGCCGCCTTACCTTCTGTTCAAGTGAGCACAGCAGAACAAGGTGATTCCAAACATGTATTGTGTGATGCTGCATAAATTATGTAATATGCCAGGGAGATATGTACAGTGGGGCAAAAAAGTATTTAGTCAGCCACCAATTGTGCAAGTTCTCCCACTTAAAAAGATGAGAGAGGCCTGTAATTTTCATCATAGGTACACTTCAGCTATGACAGACAAAATGAGGAAAAAAATCCAGAAAATCACATTGTAGGATTTTTTATGAATTTATTTGCAAATTATGGTGGAAAATAAGTATTTGGTCACCTACAAACAAGCAAGATTTCTGGCTCTCACAGACCTGTAACTTCTACTTTAAGAGGCTCCTCTGTCCTCCACTCGTTACCTGTATTAATGGCACCTGTTTGAACTTGTTATCAGTATAAAAGACACCTGTCCACAACCTCAAACAGTCACACTCCAAACTCCACTATGGCCAAGACCAAAGAGCTGTCAAAGGACACCAGAAACAAAATTGTAGACCTGCACCAGGCTGGGAAGACTGAATCTGCAATAGGTAAGCAGCTTGGTTTGAAGAAATCAACTGTGGGAGCAATTATTAGGAAATGGAAGACATACAAGACCACTGATAATCTCCCTCGATCTGGGGCTCCAAGCAAGATCTCACCCCGTGGGGTCAAAATTATCACAAGAACGGTGAGCAAAAATCCCTGAACCACACGGGGGGACCTAGTGAATGACCTGCAGAGAGCTGGTCTAACACCATCCATACCATTAAGCATGGTGGTGGCAGCATCATGCTGCTGGGATGTTTTTCAGTGGCAGGGACTAGGGGACTGGTAAGGAAGGGTGCACTGAAAAACTTTTCCCTGTATATTTACAGCATTATACTGGCATCACAGTTGCCAGTTGAATACTGTAATTTTTCTTTACAGCAGTGATGCTGTAATATAGTTTACAGTACTATTTTCTTCACTGTAAAACATATTACAGCATCCCTGCTGTGAATTTACAAATAAAGGCAAACCCTTGGTGAGAACCTGCTTCAGAGTGCAAACGACCTTAGGCTGGGGCAAAAATGTGCATTCCAACAGGACAATGACCCTAAGCATACAGCCAAAGCAACACTGGAATGGCTAAAGAACAGGAATGTGAAAGTCCTTGAGTGGCCCAGCCAAAGCCTAAACTTGGTTCCCATTGAAAATCTGTGGAAAGACTTGAAGATTGCTGTTCACCGCCACTCCCCATCTAATTTAACAGAGCTGTAGAAAATCTGCAAGGAAGAATGGGAGAAAATCCCAAAATCTAGATGTACAAATCTGATAGGCATACCCAAGACGACTCAAAGCTGTAGTCGCCACCAAATGTGCTTCTACTACAAACTATTGACTCAGGGGTGTGAATACTTAAGTTAGAAAACATTTCTAAAAACATGTCTCCACTTTGTCATTATGTTGTATTGTGTGTAGATGGGTGAGAAAAAAAATCTATTTAATCTGTTTTGACATCAGGCTGTAACAAAATGTGGAATAAATCAAGGGGTATGAGTACTTTCATAAGACACTGTACCTGTACATTTCATTATCTTGCATAAAGGTTGACTGATTCATATACACATACTGTAGATACATCACAGGAGGCTGCTGGGGTGAGAACGGCTCATAATGTCCAGAATGGAGTAACTTGAATGACATTAAACACCTGGAAACCATATGTTTGCCATTCCACCAATTCCGCTCCAGTAATTCCCACGAGCACACAAAAGTCATTACCACAAGTGCCACCAACCTCCTGTGATATACTTAAGCAATAAGGCACGAGGGGGTGTGTTATATGGCCAATATACCATGGCTAAGGGCTGTTCTTATGCACAACGTAAAGCAGCGTGCCTGGATAGCACTTAGCCGTGGTATATTGGCCATATACCACAAACCCGAGGTGCCTTATTGCTATTATAAACTGGTTACCAATGTAATTAAGCAGTAAAAATACATGTTTTGTCATACCCGTGGTATATGGTCTGATATACCACAGCTGTCAGCCAATCAGCATTCAGGGCTCGAACCACCCAGTTTATAAATGCAACAATCAATGACTTACAGTTCATGTAAGGAAATCAGTCAATTGAAACATTCATTAGGCCCAAGTCTATGAATTTCACATGACTGGAAATAAAGATATGCATCTGTTGGTCAGATACCTTTAAAAAATAGGCCTCACAATGGGCCGCAGGATCTCGTCACGGTATATCTGTCTGTGCATTCAAATTGCCTTCGATAAAATGCAATTGTTTGTTGTCCGTAGCTTATGTCTGCCCATACCATAACCCTACCGCCACCATTGGGCACTCTGTTCACAACGTTGACATCAGCAAACCGCTCAACACCATACACGTGGTCTGCAGTTGAGGTCGGTTGGATAGACTGCCAAGTTCTCTAAAGTAACATTTGATAGAGCTTATGGTAGAGAAATTATCATTCAAATATCTGGCAACAGCTCTGGTGGATATTCCTGCAGTCAGCATGCCAATTGCACGCTCCCTCAACTTGAGACATCTCTGACATTGTGTGACAAAACTGCATATTTCAGTGGCCCTTTGTCCACAGCACAAGTTGCATCTGTAATGATCATGCTGTTTAATCAGCTTCTTGATATGCCACACCTGTCAGGTGGATGGATTATCTTGGCAAAGGATTAACGCTCACTAACAGGGATGTAAACATTTCTGCACAATATTTGAGAGAAATAAGATTTTTGTGCAAATGGACACTTTCTGGGATCTTTTAATTCAGATCATGAAACATGGGACAACACTTTTACATGTTGCATTTATATTTTTGTTCAGTGTTCACACACACACACACTCCCAAAATGCCACAAAAAACATTTAACATCCTAACATAAATGACCATGGCACACACGATCCACTTAAAATGTTTTATTCCCATGTAATACATCAAAAAAAGCTGCTCAAATGCACAGTTTCCTAAAAACATTAAGAGTAAGTTCGTCATTAAAAACCAAGGATCCTATGGTTATAACAATGAACTTTTGGGAAACAGGGCCCAGAACATAACCAAACCTTGAAACAGAATAGAGGGATCCATAAGAAAAACACATACCACTACTTTAAAACAGTTTTTTTTGTGCAAACAAAGTTTCACTGATCATAGTGTATTTGGTGTTTGTTGTTTCAGCAACAAAAAACAAAAAAGAATTGGCAGCCTTGCCATTTTGCTGGAACAACTAATAATTTGGTCTCTAAAGCACGCTTGTCAGGTCAATTTAAACCGGTTTACCATAGAGCCATCAGTGAAGTAAATGCTATTACAAAGCACAAATGTAATAAAAAAATAACCCTTTAAAGAGCAGATGACAACAGCCCTTGCTCGGAACTGGGGCTACACTATGTGAGGGAATCAACGTCGTCTCCTGTCTGGACTCCTGCTGCGTCTACGTCCACCACCCCTGTGGGGAACAGAGGAAAGGTTTTAAATCAACAAAACCATTTATAACACACAGGACTACAAATTTACACGTAAACCTACACTTAAAAAAAATAAATAAAGTTAAGCCTCTGCACCCATTCTGTTCCCCTCTTTATATAGACCCAAACGAGTCATATCTTATACATAAAATGTGAAATGGAGATATCCAAGTGAAGCCCTTAGTTCTGGGTTTTGCCCACTTGTTTAAAGTGTTCTCGCAGCTCCAAACCCCTACAATTACCCTCCACAGCAGAATACTGCTCACTCTATGACACTCACCTCCTCTTGCTCTTGGGTGGTCCTCTGACGAAGCCCCAGTCCACACTGATAGGCTGGCCCATCATGTCCTGGCCATTCAACCCTTCCATGGCTGCCTGGGCTTCTTTGTACGTCTCATACTCCACCAGCGCATAACCCTGTGAAAAGGATTGATGAGCAAATACACGAGTCAGTGATGAGTCAAATAATAGCCATAATATTACAACGATAGGGCTTCCCCTTCTTGTCGTAACGGTCGCAGGTCAATACGAGACCTCTGAACCCAGACTAAAAAGCACAGGATAACATACCGCAATACAGACATGGTAGGTGTCGCTGTATTCCTAATTATCCCATAACGTAAAATGGCAGATTGGTGTGATCGAAATGCAGCTAGTTCTTAATTAAACAAGCTTTTGCGTCGCCGTGCTAGGTAGCTAATGCTAAAGCAGCCCATTGGATTCCCTGAACGTGTCATGCCTTGACGTTGAGATGAGCAGCTGCAGGAAGTGTTGCTCTGCTATAGTCCAACCACACTACATAGTAACCAGTTAATGATTGTACAGATATTGTTGGAATGCTAATTTCAGTGGTGGAAAAGCACTCAATTGTCATACTTGGGTAAAAGTAAAAATACCGTATTAGAAAGTGACTCAAGTAAAAAAAAAAAAATGCTTATTGTTTTAAATGTACAGTGGTGGGGAGAAAATGGTACTCAATTGTCATACATAGGGTCAAAGTAAATGCTATACATCAAATTCCTTACCAAGCAAACAAGCTGCACAATTATTTCAGTTTTTGCAGACAGTCAGGGGCACACTCCAACACTCAGACTTCATTTACAAATGCAGTATTTGTGTTTAGTGAGGTCGCCAGTAGGGATGACAACGCGTTATTATTGATAGCTGCGTGAATTGGACCATAAATATGTCCCACTTGAGCATTCAAAATGTAACAAATACTTTTTGGTGTCAGGAAAAATGGGAGTAAAAAGTACATATTTTCTTTAAGAATGTAGTGGAATAAAAGTTGTCAAAAATATAAATAGACAACCCCAAAAAATATTTTACACCACAGCATAATTTTTATGTCTGCTCAGCTGTAAAGTCACAAAAAGCCCATTGTCATTGGTCCATGTCCAGTGTATTGTTTCCACCTTGTGGCTTAAAAGAGCATTGCACAACAGATTACACAATTATGAAATGTACAATATTAGCCAGGCAAATGAATCCTGTCAACTGGCCAAGCAACAAATCCTAATTTAAAATGTGCTGTGTAGATATGGGAATTCAGCCTAACCTTGAGGTAACCTGTTCTTCGGTCCAGGTTCAGATGTAGGTTCTTGATCTCTCCAAACTCTGCAAACTTGTCGTGGATGTCCTCCTCAGTGGCCTCTTCATGTACCCCAGTCACGAAAAGGATCCAACCCTCCACAGCTGAGGGAATCAAAAGACAAACATGTCCGTGTTAAATAACTGCCTCTATGGTTAACTAGGGCTACCACCTGCTATAACACAATATTTAAATTAAATTCATATTGGAATGAGCATTTGAAACTCGGACAATGTACAAAACCACTGTTTCAAATCAACACCCGATTCAGAAGTGACTGTCCACCCTAGGTTCATCATGGCACTTACATCTCTGAGGACCTGGCTCGTCTCCATCCGGCTCTACGGTATCATAGTCCTCTCTCACTCTGGACCTCGCTCCCTCCTCTAGCACAGCAGAGAACAAAGGGAAGAAATTGCATCATGCATCCCACCTAAAACATAATTGTACACTGTCCATACACTATTGGATAAGTGAAAAATTGGAGAAGCAGAATACAGCCAGGTTAGGAGTCAGAACTGCAGTGCTAACTCACCTGAACCAAAACCTCGTCCCTTTCTCCTCTTTGCCTTCTCTTTTAACTTGTGGATGCTGTCTGGGGAATGAAGACATTACAGAAACACATTAGTGAAATGAAAGTGATAACTACTGACTTACCTAGAGTATAACTAATAAATAGCCTAACGCGTCAGTAAAAGACAGCTAGCTACAGTAACTCGACAGAAAAAAATTATAATAGCTAACGTTAGTTGACAAGTTATTACCTTGACCTCACGGTTTACAAACAAATTAATTAGCTCGCTTGGTGTAGTAACGTTTGCTAAAGTAGATTGGTCACGTAAATTGAAAGGGTGTTAGCTAACGTTATTAACAGTAGCTATGATACGTTAATCTTTGGATTGGTGTAGCTAGTAGTACATTTGCTAAACTAGTCATCTAGCTAACTAACGTTAACTTTCTAACGTTCATTAGCTCACATGCTAATCGCCATCAGTTTACAATAGTCGACACAAGAAAGGCTGATTATGTCATTTGCGAGTTATTAACATTGACCTCGCAGTTTCCAAACAAATGTATTGTCTACATAGCTACATTGGTGTTAGTTACGTTAGCCCGATAGCTTGCTAACGCGTTAGCTCACAACCTAATCGCCATATTTTAACAATGACAAACGAAACCTTCTTTCAGTTCCTCGAAGAGTGGCAACTATACATATTCGCTAGCTAACACCTATTTTCTAAACGAAATAGGCACAATTCAAAAAGTTATTACCACAATACATTAGCCAACTAGCATGTTTGAATGACTGCAAGGCCCAACAGGCAACACGCATCCACGATTTGCGGATACTATTCACTCAGTTAGCCGAACATTCCCAAAATACGCACTTTTAGCGAGTCCATAGTAAGCAAAAAAAACAACAACACAGAACTACTGTTTCATAAATTTTACCATCACCATCCTCATCCATAGCAAAGTCCTCGCCTCCAGCTTCATGAAGATCTAGTACGTCAGCCATGTTGTTAGCTCCTGTTTTTGCGCTGATGCGCGTGAGCGTTGACGATATCCGGGAAGTATCCCTGTCGGTGTGTATTCGTTAGTTGGATTCCGATTTCTAAACGTTTCGTCTGTTGCTAAACGTTTGGCAGCGCAATTCAACTAATGAATACACCCCTGTTATCAGAAACGATATAGAAAGAATATAACTTGAATCCAATATATATTTAGAAATGTGAAATACTGAAAACTGAATGAATACATTAATACATGGGTATCACTGAATTATTTGTGTCAGTTAGTTTATATTTATTAGTTGAATTTCATAGATGTAAATGTCAGGTAACCTAGCAGTTAAGATCATTGGGCCAGCAGTAACCGAGTTGACAAGCTGAAAAATATGTCGATATGTCCTTGAGCAAGGCATTTAACCCTAATTGCTCCTGTAAATCGCTCTGGATAAGAGCATCTGCTGAATGACTTAAATGTAAATGCTTTGACATGTAGGCCGGAGCAGGGACAGCACAGCACACATCACAACACCTTGGGAAAAGGTCAGCAAAAAAATTCTAAATAACCTAGAGAGAGAGATAGATCTTCCTCAACAAAATAGGCTGTGCCTTTCTGTAAGAAAGTTGCTGAAACTACCAATCTCATCACAATCTTTTCCCATCAGCCTACGCAGTGACTCCTGTCTTTTCTTTGCCTGCGCTGTGCAGAATGTGCTAAACATTGCATTCCCTTAAGTGAATCATAACCTTCATACAAAGAAAGATGCAGAGATTGAAAAATAATGAAAGAACTTGGAAATACAAAAATGACTTTATCCACGAGTTGGAGGAGGGTGATATTTATGACAAATTGTTCAGTCAACGTCTTGGGCACATGTGAACTATTTCACATTGGGATCTCTGGTCCAGCCAATCTAATTTCCTGAGATAATTGCATTGCTTGGAGAGATGCAAAATAATGAATGAAGTCATATTACATTTTTAATGATGGTTCTTTCTATTCATATTCAGTCATGCAATGTGCAATTTATATACAGTATATCTTCTGTATTTCCAATGTGTTACATTTTAAGATCATCTTTATATCAAAGAGGATCATTCTTGCTGTATGCATGAATGATAATATGTGTCATCATTACCTTAGATTACCCAGTAGAGAAAGATAATCCAACAGTACAGAGAAATCGGGACGTTGTCCACGTTAAACTATAGCATGCGACTATCGGAGCACATACCAATATCTCTGTTCTCAATCTATCAACTGAACAGGAAATGTTATCTCTTTTGTTGACTCCAACTGACCTAAACCAAACCATAAAACAATGCAATTCCCATTAGTTTCACATTATAACCGAAATAGATGTCCTCAGGAATAGTACGTTCATATACAAACAATGTATCTACCATTCCCCTGATGTGATGGGTTTATCTGAGGCCCTCTGTTTCTGCCTGGAACTGTAACAGTGGTAATGTGCAGTGAGGCAATCGCTGATAGACAGATATTACTGTTCTAAGGGATGTCCAACCTGGAATGTCATGTTACTATCAGTGTTTTTCTAAGAAATGTGTGTTTAATGGCTGTGTAATAAAGACTAGCTATTCAGGAAGTTATTTGAATTGAAAATCCCCAAAACTTTTGACATAAATAGCATCCCCTTTTCAGATTATTGAGAATGAATTGACAACAGATGCCTTTTTTCAATTATTGAATTGTAATTTCAGTTTACTGGTATCAGCCAGGCTAGAATTTACTGCCTTCAATTCGAATGGACCTCAACCCTGGTTAACACGCACACTACCAAGCTTCTCTCATTTGTGTTGCTGGGAGTTTCTGCCCCAAAATCAATGTTATTTTTCTATAAAAATGCTAGCTCCTCCAGTCATTCAGAAAACGAGTTGATAAAACCTCAAAACATTGGAAACAAATGAATGATGGGGGGAAACAGAATTATGCAACTTCCAACTGCCATATAGTTGAACCCAAATTAAAAGAGGAGGGTAACCTAAAATGCATTAAAAAAAAAAATTTAAATGGGCATCTTTACATTTTTTTACAAAAATTATTCGAGAAAGAACTAATCTTTTAATGATTGCATTAAGCCTACACAATGAAGGGATGACAGGATAGGTTGAATTGAATGCCACTTTTTTTATTCAATCAGTATTATGTGTTTTAACTGTGGTGCAAGCACCTTATCTCGAACCCATTCAATACACACTTTTGGACTTTGTGTCATTATTGTGACAGGCAACACATCAAGGTTCATCAGCCAACACTACACATTTGCACATTCCACCTCAGTTCACTTCCTTACATGTAGTAGCCAATAAGATTTGGGCCAGGCCACTTTTCTCCAGCAGGAGCTATAAAACCCCTTGGCCCCAGACACAAGGTACCTTAGGTCCAAGAACCCCCAGAAGTAAAGGTAAGTCTTCCATGGTTTTCTTTGTCTGATCCCAACATCTCAGTATATTGGTTTAACACTTAAAGTTTAGCCTCATATTTATTGTGTGTATACAGAGTGTTGAGTGTGTCTTTTTTTTAGTAGTAGCCTCAAGAGAGATACATCTAAGTACTGTAAAGTTTTCATTATGACTACATGGTTAAATATGATACCAATTTCTACTGAGATCTTAATGTGGTCAATTTCATCACATTTACCTGGTTTCACCTAGGATAGGTGCAACTTCTGAAAGTGAATAGAATATCTTTGAGTGTCAATTGCCATGTCGTGTACAATGTTGCATCTGAAATTCCCTGTTGTCGTCCTAATCCTCTTGTCTCCTCTCGTGTAGATCCACCTTGCCCATCAGCAATCATGAAATTCTCTATCGTCGCTGCCCTTGTTGTTGTGCTGGCCATTGGTAAGAATTCATTACATAAATTGTTCCGCAACAAAGAAAAATCTTTGACTTTCTATCTTCTCTGCATTTATACCTAATACTACTCATGAATAGTAATTGAGTAACGCATAACTGCTAAACAAGGTAATTCAGAGGAGAAATATTTATTTGAAAATCAAGCCCTTTACTCCTCTGCTCATCTATAACCTCTTTAATCATAACTACATCCATCCTTGTTTTCTGACTGAATACAATACTGTGTGTGTAGTGAGTGTGTGTAACTAAGTGTGTTTTCTGTGTGTGTGTATGACAGGCTGTGAGTCCAGTTCCCTGGTGAAGCGTGACATCCCTGCTGAGATCGAGACTATCACCAAGTACTTCCAGGACGCCATCGAGAAAGTGAAGTCTCATGAGCTGATCAGCCAGGCTCAGTACGTCACTGACCACCACACTCTTCCAATAGAATAGAATATAATAGAATACTTCTCTTGAGGGGGGATTTTATTGCAGATCAACAAAATAACTACCATCAACTCTGTATGGAGTAGAATCTCTTCACGTTTAAGATATCAAGTCATTCTAAATAGATCACTCATTCAAATTGTTACTATTCATTTTATTTATTCGTAACATTGTACTTGACAGGGATATTACCTTTAAAACATGTCTGTTTTCACATCAGTACCATAGAGTCGGCTTTAAAGCTAGCTTGCTGCCTGAGTTTACAGCTGTTGGAAAACATCTCTCTAAGTGTGTCTCTCTACCCATAGGGGTTACCTGGAGGAGGGTAAGACTCAAATCACGCCTCTGACCGACAAGGTCCAGGAGCATGCTGAGAAGATCCAGGAGCAGATGAAATCCTTTGTCAGTGACATCGAGAAGCAAGTGCGTCCCATGGCTGATAACCTGCAGGCCCAGTTCATGCCTCTGGTCGACAAGATGCAGGCCCAGTTCAAGCCTCTGGCTGATGAGTTACAGGCCCAGATGGAGAAGCTCTTCCAGACCGTGGTTGACCAAACCAAGGCTCTCCTCCCCCCCCAGTAAAGCTAGCGTAACATCCCCATAGCTTGGGTTCACTTTTGGTTCAGCCCAGACCATAGAAAGGAAAAACCATCTCCCCTCTGTCTGTTTCACCTGTGTCAAGTCTACCTCACTCCTTCTCTTGACATCACCAATAAAGGGCTTGAAAGGTGACCATTTTGTCTGTGATTGTTTTCTCTATGGTTCACATGGGCACATTGCAGATTAAATGGATGCACTGTGTACTGCTGTGTAATTCATTTAAGGTTCAAAGTCAAATTATGGAGTTGAAATTAGATACATTTCTGGGTGGAATTTGATGGGAAGTGCTTATTGAAGTGCAAGTCCATGTTTGTTTTTGATATACTGACCTTTGGGCCACTCTATCATATATAATATAATATAATAATAATATAATATAATCCGTTACATAATCCGTTACAGTTACTAGTTACCTGTCCAAAATTGTAATCAGTAATTTTGTATTACCCATACTCACTAATGTAATCGTTTTACTTTCCCCTTAAGAGGCATTATAAGACAAAAACTATCCATCAACGCATTTGGTGTGTCATCATTTTGGCCTCTGATTCATGGTCAGACTCGCTCAGGTGGAACAAGCTAAATTTGCGCCTTTTCTCAAGGCTGAATTGAATGTCATTGAGAACAGTAAAAGGGTCAATGTATTTTTTTTTCTCGCAAGCAAGTAATCCAAGGAGTAATCATCTAGTTTTTAAAACGTATCTGTAATCTGATTACACAATTTTAGCTGGAACTACTTTTTTTGTAATCAGATAACATGTACATGATTACATGCAGTCAGTTTCTCCCCAACCCTGTCTATGAGCCAGAGTTAATATTCTTAAATATGAATTTGTATTGGATGGAGCTTAGCATCAGCTACATTTAGATTGTTATATTAAGATATATTAATGTCATTGACTGTGACCTAGGCCTACTACACACACTCATAAATGTATAGAAGGTCCAAAAGATGACATTGAAAATCTGATCTGATTGACGAGATAAATGGTGAAATAGTTTTGCTTGTCCTTTGTCTTGATGGTACTGTAACAACCCTGGGTTTATAAGCGCGGAAATCGACTCTGCCGTACGAGCGTGCTTTTGCGGCACAGTCGATAGCGCGCCGGACTTCGGGTTTTAGAAGGTCGAGGGTTCGAGACCTGCTCCCTGCCGTTTCATTACATTGGTGTCAGAAGTGATCGGACCTTGCATCCACGACAGTGCGTGTGCCTGGCCGGTGAGCGCGTTCCTGTAAGACGTAGAGTCGCAAGCTAGCGCGAGGACGCGCTCTTTGAAAGGAGGGCGTAGTGTAACGACCCTGGGTTTATAAGCGCGGAAATCGACTCTGCCGCACGAGCATACTTTTGCGGCACAGTCGATAGCGCGCCGGACCTCGGGCTAGAAAGTCGAGGGTTCGAGACCTGCTCCCTGCTGTTTCATTACAATACAATAGTTCGGTTGAATTGCCTGCGCAATAGGGACATGCAGGGACTACAAAGTGCATAGAAAAAGAAAAGGTTACAAAAACTCAGAAAAAGGCACTAATATACAGTCACGGTTACAGATTTAGTAGGCTATAACTGATTTACACTGTGGACAGGGATTTGAGCTAAACCCCTCGATGTCGCGGAAACCATCATCTTTGATCTGATCCAATGCACTCACGGCAGAAGTGGTGACCGCAGGGATTACGCCAAAATCTCCAGTGTCGAATGAGACCGCAACGCTGACAGTCGCGCAGCACAGTTGTGCATCCGAGAAGTCTGACATGAGTGACTTCAGAGGAATAGCCTACCACGTAACTGAGGGGGGTCAAAATAATAATATATACAGTATATTTTGATAGTGCAATTCATAGGCTTTATCATCATCACGACATCACCATTACATTCTTAAACCCTAGTCATACAGAGCTCGACAGTTTGTAGTCCTAAAAACCGGAACTAATTTACCTCTGTTCGTTCAGCCATTACTATAGGCAACATGAATGGGGAAAGAATAGAGTTTTGGAATAAACGGCGAAAATAAGGTCTGAGGTCAAAACAGTTTTATGAGATCTTATACGTTTTGTTCTATGAGGTGTCAGTCAGTTAACATGAACTTTATGAATTACAAAGTCTTTAAGTGCGTTATGGTTTTTTAAATGACATAAATGCTTAAAAATGAACAAATGGTGATGTTAGCTGATGAAGATTATCTCATAGAACAAAAATGTATAAGATCTCCTAAGCCTGTGTTTACCACAGACCTTATTTTCGTGTTTATCCAAAAACCCTACAAAAACTCCATTGATTTTCATATAGGCTTTGTTCAACGAACCATGGCAGAGATAGTGCCTACAAAAAAACGTAATCACTATTGCTCTCTATATTACCACCACCACCATCTTCTTCTTCTTCTTCTTCTTCATCATCGTCGTCATCAAAAAAAGGCTGTTCCTTTCAACCAATCAGCGTGCCCGAATGGACATTTGGGACGCTGATCCCTCCCACTTCAGGTAGACTGGACACTACAGATATCTCCATTTTAAATAGCAAACAAAAATGAATGTTGTATATCCTTTAAAAATAAGTATACGCATGTTGATATAGAACCTGCATATTAGGGCTTTTTGTCTCAAAGCAATGAGGTAGACCATGACTTGTTGTCAATTTTGACACATAACAACAAAATCACTAGTCTTCCACACAGCTATGGACCCTTAAGATGAAAGGCTGCATGCTTTATTGGTTTTAGAAAATGAAACTCACATAGAGGCACATTGTGTGTGCTGTAGCAACCCAAGTAATCAAATAATCATTCATCAAGTCAATGTTGAGTCTGATTTGGGGAAAAAAGAATGTGTGTACTTCCTCTACTCTCATTATTAGCATGACGGCGGTGCATCTAAGTGTAAACAATAAGTAGGCTTATAGCCCTCTTGAATACACTATGCTCAGTGATTTGATAGCACGATCTCATCTAGCTTCACTTTACTTTACTCTTGCCTATTCAGTTGCCAGGCTACAAGATGTACTCAAGGTGGCCTCCTTTAGCTAATGTTTAAAGGACTGAAGGATATTTTCAGGGAACCTCAGTCTCCTTCCTGCTGAACTAATCTCCAAACATCACTAGGCTGAAGGCTAAAGGCATTTGAAAGAGGTAATGCCAGTTCTAGGTGACCTTCTCCTTGTAATAGAATATTTAATGAAGACAACTTATTAAGTGCCCTTACTTGCAATCAAAGAAACACATGACAGAAAGTTGTTTTTTTAATCACTTTTTTTTTCTTTTTTTTTCACCTTTATTTAACCAGGTAGGCAAATTGAGAACACGTTCTCATTTACAATTGCGACCTGGCCAAGATAAAGCAAAGCAGTTCGACACATACAACAACACATAGTTACACATGGAGTAAAACAAACATACAGTCAATAATACAGTGAAAAATAAGTCTATATACAATATGAGCAAGTGAGGTGAGATAAGGGAGGTGAAGGCAAACAAAAAATATATATAAATAAATAAAAATATAAAAAGGCCATGGTGGTGAAGTAAATACAATATAGCAAGTTTTATACCTCTCATTTTGATAGGCAAGATGTCTTGTCAGTTCTGCAACATTGCCTCCTTGAAGTAAGCATAAAATAAAAACAGTTTTTAAATAAATGAACCATTTAAACCTGATTCCAATCTCGACTATGGGGTAAGCTGTTTTTATAACATATTTCCACCATATGTCTGTCAGACTTCTGTACTCATAACAAACGTATCAGTTAACATCAGATGTCAGTGTATGACAAATGATCTAGCGACCGCTGTTACGAAGCAGCAGCAGCAGTACAGATGTTTATCAGACCATTAACTAATGACTGCATGTCTCATGGCATGTCTTTTCATAAACTCACAGAACATTTTAGAACTGCTCAATACATTTGGTAACACAGCCTTCATATCAGAGGGTTATGAAGGCATATGAGGGACATGAGGCTTAACAGATGCTATTTCCATAGTGTTAAAGAGACAGTTGGTGGTGGTGCGTTGTTCTACAGCCTCTCAGACCCTGGGGTGGTAGTGGAAGGACAAGGCCAGAGTGATGTAGATGGGCACACCAGCTGGATGGAGAGCCAGTGATAAGCCCCAGAGATAACTGGGTATCTGGGCACACTGTGTGCCACAAAGTTTGGCACATGCAGTTACTGCCATGTAGTTAGGCACAGAGAGAACCCCTAAGATAAACGGTGTCTTTGAGGTTCCCTTTGCATTTAAAAAAGAAAGTGTGTTATCTGTTTCAATAACGTGTGCATAAAGTTGGATTTGATTTGTACTTATGAGCTCCATTTAACTTTTTGATACTGGAAAAAATAGGCATGAATAGCATAACAAAAGCAAATGGTCATGTTTGTGCATGATGTGATGATCAATCCATTTATTTAGCTATGTTCTGTCAATTGTTAATAACCATTAGAATCACAACAAAAAATGTTTTCCCTTAACTGTTGATGTTGCCCACGGAATATGGGGAACATCAAGGTAGTATGTAGTATGTACATACTGTATTATTCCGAGGGTTTTTTCTCTGTTACTGTAGTCTGGTGAGTGATTTGGGAAAAGACTCCTTACGGTGCCACATCAATTTCCAGAATGTCGAGGTTATTTGTAATCACGCAACTGACCAAATTACACAATAGTTTAGTTCTGGGTTAACCAAGATAAATATTTTTGACATCTGAAGTCTGTCTGCGGGGTATGAAATATTGTGTGACATATCTAGCTGGCATGTGGCCATTATGTTACTGTTTGGAACTCCTGTAACACATGTATTGATATTAACACATTATACACATGTAGTTAATGCCTAAAAACTAATTCAGCTCTTTCAAAGTTATTGCCTATTCTATACTGGCATAGGCTCTAATCTAATGCATATTCTCCTCTGTATATTAAAGGCTATACTGCATGTGCATTATATTTATAGGGGGTTCCATCATATGTACAGGTCCTGTATGGTTAGTTGAGTAACTCAATTGTTGCAGATATGACAGGAAACACATTTACAATCAATGTTCTGCAGTTTGATCCTGCATAACAAAATGAATAGATTGATATAATTTCACTACACAAGGAGTGTTGTGTGTGTGTGTGTGTGTGTGTGTGTGTGTGCTTTTGATAATTTGCACTGTGTGTCTATAGTCTTTAGGAAAAAAAAATATTGTATGCCCATGTTGTCCATGCACTCTTCCTTAAATCAAGGAGAGCTAGTTAGATATGCAGATTTTTTTTTTGATCTAACAAATCAGATTAGTATGAGCTGAAGGATGCTAGATAACCCAGGAGCATATAGTGTATAGAGACATATGACACTGGCTCAGAGACAAACCATAATTGACTTTGATTATGCAGATAAAAAAGAGCAGGTTAACATGATAAAATGTACCATTTAAAATCATGACATCTCAAGATAAAAAATCATACATACATCCATACGCACCCACATAATGACAGGACTACTTTCTGCCCATTAGCAAAATGGAAGGTACTCACCATGTTTCAATTTAGGCACCTAGAAGGGCTTGAACTGCGCGTGGAAAATGGCGAACCCTGGCAGAAAAGAAACGGTGGCCTATTATGGGAACCTGAAAGCACTTTAAGAATTTGACAAAAATTTGAGAAAAGAGAGGAAAATAAGAAAGCACTACATGGAAGCCACACTTACAGATGGTTTTGGGCTGTAAAAAGTGGGGCCAATCCAATATCTACAGTTCCAAATGCCTTGTCTTTAAGAAGAGTGCTGTATGCTTTGGTGTCTGAGGAGTAAGGACAGACCATCTCAATGGGCAGTGGGGAATACTGATGGATATGTTTTTGCTGGCATGGGTTATGTTTTTTACTCAAAGCTGACAGACAGACAACCCCCATGCACACAGGTGCTAGCCTATTCAAGGGAATTGTGTAAAAATGACGTCACTGAAAATCTGCTCTGAAAGCCTTTCAACATAAAAGTCCTTCCTTCCACTTTGAGCTGCTCTACAGTACATCATTTTTTCTTACTTTCTTTCTTTCATTCTTGTGTCCTTACAGAATAACGTAATGCAATACTATACAGTACACATGTAGCAGCAACATATATTCACACGTATATAGTCACCGTACAAAACAAAACGGAATATTTGTTTTCACAATAGTTGCCATTTTCTGTGAATTTCTTCAAAAACAAATTAAATATATTTTTCCCAGTTGTCTGATGTTCCTGTTTTTATGTTCCTGTTTTTTTTCTGTCCCTCCAATGCTGAAATACCACTTTGTGAAATTACAGTACAATTTTGAAAAGTAGACACAGGCAGTCAGCAATATAGAAATAGAATGGATAGAGTGGGGTTGGAAGCTCTAACCCTGGTAAACTCAAGGGTACACTCGAAATGGCTGCCTACTATTGTGATGCAATAATTCCCATGGTAATTTGGAATGTTCAATCTACCAACTGATGCTCGATTGCCATAGTAATCTAGAATGTTCATTTAAATGATGCTAACTGATGTGGTTCATGCATTGGAATGTATTTGTTGTAATGTCAGTTGAGTTTACTCAACAAATCACAGCACAGATTTAAGGGTACACTTCCTGCTCAATCTAGGTTGAAGATGACAAAGGTTAAGACAAGTTGGTTACAATATCCCTTTGCAACAATGGGGCCAGCTACTGTATGCTAGTGAACAACAGCTCTGGTAGCCTAGCGGTTAGAGCGTTGGGCCAGTAACCGAAAGGTCGCTGGTTTGGATTTCCCAAGCCGACATTGAGAAAAATCTGCTAATGTGCCCTTGAGCAAGGCATTTACCCCTAGTTTGGTCCAAGTGTGCCATACTACTATGGCTAAAACTATAAAATCATAACTTGTCCCCTAACCTTTTATCTTCAAACTAAGCATGGGTACACTCAAAATGGATGCCAGTCCACCCGTTATGCCATCATTGACTTGAATAGGGATGTCAGTTCTGTTCATTCTATTTCTACGGTTGGCAATGCATGTGCATACCCTCAGCAACAATGGAGTGCTGGCCTTGGTGATGGTTGCTAGGCAATGGAGGAAATACAATGGCCTCCTTGGAAACCAAAGACCCTTAAGTGGACTAAAAGGAATGAAATCACACAAAAAAAATATTGATGAGGAAAACAGTGATGCTGTGCACCTTAGAGTAGACATAGAACAACATATTTCTGTGCTGTAGCACATGGGGTAGACAGAAAAGAGTAGGTACCCCTGCAACATAAGTTGGACTTGAATTCTAGTTCCACACAAACCCTTATGGCTTTGGTTCCATGTTGGCTAGACTTATCAATCAATCAAACATACTAATCAATCTAATAATCATTACATGTCTGGCTGGCTCTTGCGTTCTGTCTGTCTTTTATTCATGTTAGATGTCTCTTGATTGACTAACATTTATTAGTCTAGATGTGGTTATTACAATAACAACAATCACGTTACAAATAGGGGCTACCAGTGTAAACGTCAGTTGTTTAAAGAAAATAAAAAAAGATGGAGTTGGTTATCACTGTTGTGTAATCGGTTATTTCCTCTATCAAGTCACATCAGATCTTTACATGATCAGGACATTCTGTTTAGGATGAGGACTGGATCAACCAATTGATCCACATACAAAACATGTAATGATCCTTGTGTATTTTAGACAGGCATTGATGATGTGTACATCTGAAGGGGCTGAGTCTAGAGTGCAGCAGGCTTTATACATATGGATGTTTGGTTTGGCTACAAAATGGAAGCAAATTAGAGAGCGGTCTTAAAAACAGCAGCAGTCCACTTGGGTTTGACAATAGTACTTTTGTTGTACAATATTGTTCTTTTTGTGTGGCTAGATGAAACAGGTGCACTTTGCAAGTGGTTGACAGCGGGAAAATAATATTCCTAGCATGTATTTTTAGGAGCTAGTTTGTTGTCCCCTTATGAAAATATGAAGAGTTCTCTCATTTAAGGAAGGTGTACGCAACTGCAGAATAACCGCATTATATGTCCATTGTCAATAATATATTGAATTGCCTCAATTGCAATCAAACATCAATTATTATCACACAACAAAGCCTACAGGGTTCTTTCTTAGATCAAAAAGGAGATTAGGTGGTGAGCTTGGCAGGAGGCGTGGCGATGGGTGTGGTCGCAGTTTTAAAGCTAATTTCCTGCGATTTAACATATTCTGCCTTGGAACTGAAAGTATTTTGCTGTTTTACATCAAATTTCCTGCATTTCTATGCATTTTGCCATGGCTAATGCTGCGTTTTTATGCTCAAACATAATAACAAAATCTATACTCCTGAATTCATAGTTTTGGGAATGTTCTATTCTCCCTGACTGTCTAGCTTTCATTAAAGACTATAGTATTTCACTTAAAGACTATAGTATGCAAAAATAAATACAGTGGCAAGAAAAAGTATGTGAACCCTTTGGAATTACCTGAATATCTGCATAAATTGGTCATACAATTTGATCTGATCTTCATCAAAGTCGCAACAATAGACAAACAGTTTGCTTAAACTAATAACACACAAACAATTTTACATTTTCATGTCTTTATTGAACACACCCTGTAAACATTCACAGTGTAGGGTGGGAAAAGTACGTGAACCCTTGGATTTAATAACTGATTTACCCTCTTTTGGCAGCAATAATCTCAACCAAACATTTTCTGTAGTTGCACAACAGTCAGGAGGAATTCTGGACCATTCCTCTATACAAAACTGTTTCAGTTCAGCAATATTCTTGGGATATCTGGTGTGAACTGCTCTCTTGAGGTCTTGCCACAGCATCTCAATCGGGTTGAGGTCAGGACTTTGACTGGGCCACTCCAGAAGGTGTATTTTCTTCTGTTGAAGCCATTCTGTTGTTGATTTACTTCTGTGTTTTGGGTCGTTGTCCTGTTGCATCATCCAACTTTTGTTGAGCTTCAATTGGAGGACAGACAGCCTTACATTCTCCTGCAAAATGTCTTGATACACTTGGGAGTTGATGCAAGCTGTCCAGGCCCTTAGTCATCAAAGCAGCTCCAAACCATGATGCTCGCTCCACCATACTTTACAGTTGGGATGGGGTTGATGTTGGTGTGCTGTGCCTTTTTTTCTCCACACATAGTGTTGTGTTCCTTCCAAAAAACTAAACTGTAGTTTCATCTCTCCACAGAATATTTTGCCAGTAGTGCTGTGGAACATCCAGGTGCTCTTTCGCGAACTTCAGACGTGGAGCAATGTTTTTTTTTGGACAGCTGTGGCTTCGTCCGTGGTGTCCTCCCATGAACAACACTCTTGTTTAGTGTTTTACGTATCGTAGACTCATCAACAGAGATGTTAGCACGTTTTAGAGATTTATGTCAATCTTTAGACGACGCCCTAGGATTCTTCTTAACCTCATTGAGCATTCTGCGCTGTCCTCTTGCAGTCATCTTTGCAGGACGGCCACTCCTAGGGAGAGTAGAAACAGTGCGTAATTTTCTCCATTTAAATACATTTTGTCTTTATCGTAGACTGATGAACATCAAGGCTTTTAGAGATACTTTTGTAACCCTTTCCAGGTTTATGCAAGTAAAGAAATCTTAATATTAGGTTTTGTGAGTGTTTTGTGAGTGTTTTTTATAGGGCAGGGCAGCTCTAACCTACATCTCTACTCTTGTCTCATTGATTGGACTCCAGGTTAACTGACTGCTGACTCCGATTAGCTTTTGGAGAAGTCATTAGCCTTGGGGTTCACTTACATTTTCCAACCTACACTGTGAATGTTTAAATTAGGTATTAAATATAGACAAGAAAAATACAATAATTTGTGTGTAATTAGTTTAAGCACACTGTGCTTGTCTATTGTTGTGACTTTGATGAAGATCAGATCAAATTTTATGACCAATTTATGCAGATATCCAGGTAATTCCAAAGGGTTTCACATACTTTTTCTTGCCACTGTACGTCCATGATCTTTTCTACATACTTTATATCTGGGTTTAGTCACTAAAGTTTACACTGAAAGCAATTTTCATCCAGATGTTTTTATTCTGAAAGCAGTGTTTGGACTTCAACGGCCCGAAAAATCACTCAGGCGGCCCGCCCAAGCATTTTCTAGGCAGAACAATCCCTGTTCGGGGTGAAAAAAAATAAAACAATTCAAATTAGATTTCAAGTTTCAAGTACTAAATTGTTGTTCAATCCACAACCAGACTACATTAAATGCACTGCACGTTCGACACCTAACATGATCAATTGTAGACGTCTGTAGGCATTAACAAGCTCAACACACTCAAATGAAGGAACACACTGACCTTCTAAGACCAAACCATAAACTCAACTCAAAGATTCAAAGAACCATGATGGCGTATTTCTCTGAAAATGCTCCTCCTCTCAAATTACATTTCATCTCTCTCCCATCTCTGTGCAATCTGTTGTGGAAAAACTGAAGCACCCACTCCAAAACAACACTGTTATTTGCTCCTCCTGGGGCCGACCACTGAAGTGTTCTACTCAGTTAGAGCTCCTAATGCAGATTCCATTTCAGTAGCTATTAGGCATCCTCCCTATCTACCAGACCTGTCTATTGGATATACATTCTACTGCCCTCCTCCACCCCCCCCTCCCCATCCCTCCATCCCACCCCTGGGAAGCCCTGCAAACTGCTTATTCAACAATCGCTAACCATAAATATATGTAATGACATTTTGGAGGCAAAGAGGCCTGTGTGGTTTTTAATTCATATTTAATGGCTGTCGGGCTAAATAGCCGGCCCACTATCCTAAATTGGAGCTGCTCTGCCACTCCCCTCCACTTAGGACTGATAGCTGTCTGCTCTGATGCTCCTCGTGGCGCTCTCTCTTCCATCCTTGTTCTCTAGTCGAAACAGAGTGGTACACTCTTAGAAAAAAGGATTCCAAAAGGGTTCTTCAGCTGTCCCCATAGGAGAACCCTTTTTGGTTCCAAGTAGAACCCTTTTCAGTTCCAGCTAGAACTCTTTTGGGTTCTACCTGGAAACAAAATGGTTCTACCTGGAAACAAAAAGGGTTCTTCATAGGATTATCCTGTGGGGACAGCCGAAGAACCCTTTTAGGTTCAAGATAGCACCTTTTTTTCTGTAGCATGATCCGTTACTTAGGTTGTGTTAAAAACAGCCATCTGAGTAGATCAGATCAGCCTAAGCAGCGATGATGGCAAAAATGACCACTGTAACAGTTCAAACGAGTAGGACTGATTCTATACTACTGATAGAACAGTTGAATAAATGTGACCATCCTCAGACAATTGTAGCTCATGACATCATAGAAAAGATACACAAGTAATTCAATGTGCAGACAGTCTGTGGACAGAAAAACAGACAAAAATCTCTCTAGGCAAGTCAGTTAAGAACAAATTCTATTTACAATGACGGCCTACCCCGGGTTAATTGTGTGCCGCCCTATGGACCAGATATTTGATCTAATCTGACGACATTGACAAATAGAGGTAGGCCCTACATTACTCCTCTGAGGACAGCCAATGACCGATCAGTGCAACAATACACACTGTGATATAAAATGGTATTCTAACGCCAAGATGAGCATTAAGTCATCCCAAACAAAGAGTAGGGGTGGGTTAAAAAACATCCTCATAATCACTACTACAAACATTGATGCCCGCCCAGCTTCTTCTTTCTTTTTTTAGATTTGGGCCCAGGCGCTGAAATGTAAATAAATCTATCAGGGCAAGGAGCTGGAGGCTCGTGTTACCACTACTAACAGTCAAGAGCCTTTTCATGCTGCCCAGGAGGGCCATTCCTGTAACGCTAGCACACTAGAGAGGCCCACAAATCATCTCTCTCTCTCTCTCTCTCTCTCTCTCTCTCTCTCTCTCTCGCTCTCTCTCTCTCTCTCTCTCTCTCTCTCTCTCTCTCTCTCTCTCTCTCTCTCTCTCTCTCTCTCTCTCTCCCTCTCTCTCTCTCTCCCTCTCCCTCTCTCTCTCTCTCTCGCTGTCTCGCTCTCTCGCTCGCTCTCTCGCTCTACCCTCTGTCTCTTGCTTTCTCACTTTACATTTCTCTCGCTCTCCTCTTTCATCCCTTTTCTTTTTTTTCTTCAATTCAGTTCTTTTTTGTATTAATCTTCAACTCACCCCCTGCACATGCCCCTTCTCCTATCTAATTATCCTCCTCTTCTTCACTCTCTCTTTATACTCTCCACTCTTTCACAGTTACTTACATGCCTGAGAATAACACATTAGACCAAAGACAACCGTAAGAAATGTAGTATTGTGTAGTACACGTACATGTAGAAAGAAAGGGGTTGGGGTTGTGCTCTGTCCCTTATCATACACTATCCTCTTGTTATCTTATCTCCAGTTGTTAGACAAACAGGTTGAAGCTGATCATTGATGAGCGATGATACTATCTCTGTCCCTGATCAATGCAGGGCTCAGCCTCTATCGATCTGTCTGCAAGGCGGGATAGAGCTTTTTAGTTCTGACCCACACAGGCCAAGTGGGTCACTTGGGTCGCGACCACTGTTTGGACAGATCCTAGGAGAGGTTAATAACCATGGCAGAACAACAAACACACAATAGGGAAGAGTTATGTCAATGTTCATTCAATATGTTTCTTCATTATTTCTTCAGTGGATGGAGAAATATAATTTTATTTTACATTGACATACACACTGAAGAGCTTTGAGAAAACATCAAGACTGTGTGATAATACTTCACATTTTATAAGAAACTGGGCAAAAAATTAGTTTATTTGATTTCAGTTATGTGGATCAGTCAGTCCTCAGCTTCAGACAGTAGCAGTGTTCTAAGTACTCAGAGATAAGGGGTAGCGCTTCTCTTTTTTGGCCCAATTCCAAACCACACCCTAGCCCCTAGCCCCTATCCCAGACCCTTGGTAATTCCCTCCTGTCAGATCCATGACAGGGAATCAACATGGGGCCCTAAGGGTATGGGGCTGGAGATTGGTTTGGTATTGAGCCTTTATCTCTGACATCTCCTGTCTCAGGATCAGTTGGTAGCACACTCAACAGTCATACACTCGCTGTCCCCATTACCGAGTCCAAGTGCCTTTTTTCTGTATCGTTTTTTTCTATGATTGGCTTTATTTTTCACTGTGGCAGATCTCCATCTGATGTTTGGAGTTGACTTAGCTCCTGAATCAGAGCATCAATCAACGGTAATGACTGCCAGGCTTCTGGTGGGCCAACCCTCACACCCATATGGACCCGGCGCATCCATCCTGGCCAATTGGCAGCTTTATAGCCCCGTATAGGACGCTCTCTGTCAGCCGGTGGGCTGGGCTGGGGCCTGTGTGGAAGTAGGACTCTAACAATGAAACGCATTTGACATGTGATTGAGGCTTTGAGCCCCAGGGTTTGGCACTCTATTCATCGCCTCACTGCCAGAGCCAATTTACAGTATTCACAGCCTGCCACTCACTCTTCTGTGGGTTATCTGCTGTCTGCTTCTTTTTCTACTGGAGTGTGATCCCATAGATTGAACCGTTCATAATGAATCAATGATAATGCAAAAGCGAGTTTGAACAGATGCGAGTTTCGATGCTTTACAATATACATCATGCTGAAATGATTCATCAATATTCTCCATTCTTATGTTGATCAGAAGTCTCATTGTATCGTGATAGGGTTAATGGAAGTGCACGAGTGCATGGGATGTGTTAGCAAGACTTCCTCTTGATGTTCTCTGACTCAATGATTGATCTAACATGATTGGATAGGTGAGAGCAAGGCTCCTATTGCATTGCTTTCATCCAATCCAGACATGTCAGATCAGTGACGCAGCTCATTCCAAGTCACGCACCAAGCATCCTTGTGGAACTGGCAGGAACAGACTTAAGTCACCTGGGATGGACGCCCACTGAGGCTTCACATTCCTTTCGCCTGGTCTTGACAAACGTCTTGCTAAAGACATTGTTGGAAACTTAGAGTATCCAACACACAGAATATCAAAAACTTGCAGTGAAAGACTGATTACAGAACGAAATCTGTTGTTCCAGTTACATGGTTCATATCCAGGCTATGAAAATCTTTACCTCAAAAATAAATCATGAAATGAATCAATATATGATTTAATCAATGTTATCCACAGGTTAGTAATTACTTATCCCATTGATAAATTAAACTACTCTGCCACTGAATAATCGGTAGGGTACATGCTTGTAATTTTCCCTCAATATGTTTCTCTGAAATATGGACCTTTCCTAGAACTATTTATGAGTGTTGTGTACTTTGCTGTAGTGCCCTGCTTAAAACACTTGCACTATGTTTGTGTGTGTGTGTGTGTGTGTGTGTGTGTGTGTGTGTGTGTGTGTGTGTGTGTGTGTGTGTGTGTGTGTGTGTGTGTGTGTGTGTGTGTGTGTGTGTGTGTGTGTGTGTTCATGTGCATTCATGAGTGCTGTAGGTCTCTCCTTGTGTCTAATTCAGTTATAGAGTGTGTACCCCAGGGGCACGACTCTCCAGCTAAAAAACATTATTAATGATGCTCCCAAAGATAGAGCTGGAGATCTGGGCCGAGGAATCAATAGAATTAGGGGAAAATGTATAATAAACTGTAAGGAGAGCACTTATGTCTTATTGAATATATACAGTAACTAACTAGGGGGGAAAAAAGAGAAGTAATAGAAAAGTAAAACACGTAATAATGAAAGTAATAATAAATACACAATGAATAACGATAACTTGGCTATATACACGGGGTACCAGTACCGAGTCGATGTGAAGGGGTACGAGGTAATAGAGGTAGATATGTACATAGAACTAGGATTATTACCTAATCATCTACCTACGCTCAAAGCCCATCCAAATCTGTTATCTCCATTTATTTAATTTGATGTCAGCTACAGTACAAACTTTGCGTCAATACACAATCAATTTTTTTTCACTGCAAATTCACTTTCCTATTGGTAGAGAGTATTTTCTATTCACATTGGCTTATTGGTTGCTGTTGCCTATTCAAGTATAACTGAATAGCATTTCCTTGTATGATCCCTTATTTCGCTTGATCCTTGCACTGATGTATATGAAATGAATAAGAGGGGTCAAAGCAACAACTTGTACGGACAATGTCCGTTTATTCTCATCTTTCAATCTACTAATGGAGTTACAACCTTCTTTCTATCGCTGTAAACATTTGAGTATTAGCTGTGAATAACATCATAGGGAAGAGAGAGAGAAAGAGGAGGTGGAGGAGGGCTGGAGAGAGTGAAAGTGAGAAAGAAAACAGAAAGGGATTTTTTTTCAAAGTTTTGATAAGTTGTATATTCCATCTATTGTACCTTAGTCCAAACATTAAACCTGGGCCTATGGTATATGTCCAAGAGGTGCCAGAGACAAAGAATGAGTGATACAGAGGAACACATGTGTGAAGCAGAGAGAGAAAAGAGAGAGGGAGAGAGAGAGAGAAAGAGAAAGAGAAAGGGAAAGAGAGGGGGGAGCGACAAATAGAGGGAAGAAAGAGAGAATGAGAGAGAAAAATGGAACAAGAGAGAGAGAGAAAGGGAGAGAGATAGAGAGAACGAGAAAGGGAAAGAGAGGAGGGAGCGACAAATAGAGGGAAGAAAGAGAGAATAGCGAGACGTGTGTTCATTAGTCCTGGAGCTAACTGCTCCTCTCTCATATAGCTCCTTGAGTTTCAGCTCATCTGCATGAGGCAGCTAGGGCCTCTGGTGTCCCTGGTCCTAATGAGAGAGAGGAGTGGGGGATTTGGGTTACACTCACCCTTACCCTGCCCTGCTCCAGCCTGGGTATCGATCCTGGGTTTACCCATGTGAGTTCCACTCATATACACACTGGCGAGGGCAGGGCACTACTGTCTGGCTGGGTGGGTGTTGATGCTGGGCCACTACCATGGAGAGAAACAAATGGAAAATAAGATAATACGGCTAGGATAGAGAGAGGGGGAAAAAAAGAGGAGAAGAGTGATGAATTTGAGACGGCTACACCCATCGATTGGAGGAGAGACTTTGTACGACCAGAGCAGTGATGTCGATGGTGTTGTTCCCGCTACCCTCAGATCTGGAGATAAAACCATGTTTTCAGAGTCCATGTCGCAGGCCGTGTATTCTGATCTAACATTAAGATACTGGCAATGAGGCTTCACATAACAACCGGTTGAGCTGGGGAAAAACAATCAATAACAATAATTTCTTAAGATTTAGCAAGAGGAATGAAATGAAAATTGAAATTGGATTCTTGGAGTATCAAGGACAGGACATACAGTATCTGGGTAGGATGTCTCTGAAGGAAGTCTAGAATAGAACAATCCCTCCCCCTGTTGATCAAACCAAGGACGCATTTCTCAAGCTTCACAGGGGAGACAGATTGTGGGCATTCTATAAAACCTAGTCAGAGGAGGAGAGAGGAGAATACAAGGGGAATTGAGAGTGGGTGGTCTAGTACTGAAGGTAATGAAGTACTGTCTAGGGCACTTTCACAACCACCTGAGCTTTTCTCTGAGTTTTCTCTATTCCACTCAATCAGTAGCATTAAGCAATTTCAAATCCTACTCTATATGCTGCTTCAGTGTAATTACTCATTAGTGCCAATCAAAAATCCGTATGCTCCATTTTCCTTTTCAGAATCCTGCATTTCAAGCTCCTCGTATCAAGGATAGGGTTGCAAAACTACCAGTAATTTACCAAAGTTGCCAGAATTGTCAGTAATTTTAGTAAAGAACATACTTTTTGGCAATCTATGGAAATGTTGGTAATTTAAACTTTAATAACTTTTTAAAAATCATGTAATTTAAAAAGAAATCTTAATCTTTATGTGTCCGTATTGTCCATGAGTTTCTAGTGGAAAGACCACATGGTTCAAGAGAAAATAGTGTAATTAATTTTAAAAAAGCATCTAATCAACAATGACAACAGTTTTGCCCCAAAACATTTACAACAAAGACATATAGACTTAAATAAATCAAAGTGTGTTAAAATATAAAGGATATCCCACGCTGAAACCCTCATGTTGAACACAAACGGTATTCACTAAATTGATGGGTTGGTTTTTAGGATACTATTTTACAGCATTGCCATTCAATTTTTCATATTTAAAATATCTTATTTTATTATTTTATATATTTGACATGTTATTTACCTAAAATTCCGTAGTTTACTGGTATATTTCGGAAGTTACCAGTAACATTCCCTCCCTTTGCAACCCTAATCAAGGAGGAAAAAAGGAACGTGTGGACAATTTACTGTCAATGTCTTGGCTGGAAGCCTTTTTCCTAAGCTACGCCTTTCAGGTTTCTCTGACTGACATCTGTGCGATGTCACACTATTATCGGCCATTTTGTTGGTGGACTGTATGTGAGTTGGTCAATGTACAGCAACCGTAGTGTAGCAACGCAGGCTGGACAAGGGCACTGTGTGCATTAACCACTCTCCGTGTAAAAGCCTTTCCTTGTACCTGGTCCAAAATAGCTTTTACTCACTCTCACTTTACTCTGCACTCACGCTCTAGCTCCCTCACTCACGCACTCTGGCTTTAGGACATTAATATGAAGTGAATTGAGTATTGTTTTAATGTTCGACAGGTATAGCCTCTCTTAGCCTCCTCTACTCTCTCCCCTCTCTATTTCTCTCCCTCGCTTTCTCTCTTTCTTTCTCTCCCCTCTATCTTTCTCCCTCTCTTTCTCTGTTTCTCTCTTCCTATCTCTCTCTCTCCCTTTCTCCCCCTCCCTCTATCTCTCTGCCTTCCATTTCCACAGCCGTTAATTAATCTGTGCTTTGGTAAAGTTTCAGAGAATGTATGGGATTACTTTGATAACCCAGGAGAGATCAATATATAATAATGGATTACATCTGCACATTAATAGTTAATATACTGTATATTGCCATACCGTTCATTGATTTTAATTATTGTTGCTTATGGTTATGTCTTGGATCGTGGCTATTCATTTGAGTTTCAAGAGCATGAACAAAGACAATGAACATGTCATTCCACTCAATTAGCTAATGCTTCCCGAAGAATATGCAAAAGCCCTTGTAAAACTCTAATTTACAAGAGAGCACTTAATTAGCAGGTGTGAGCCTGTGAGGCTTTCAAGAAGCAAGCATTTCATAAAGTAATTTAATCTAATGGAACAGTAATTTGTAGAATAATGGCTACAGGGAGAAAGAGTGTGAGAGAGAGACAGAGTGGGGCTGTTCAGGGATGGTATAACTACTGTACACATGGTTTTGTGGACAAGGTGATGGTTGGTCTAGACCTGGGGCCAAACCTACAATATGCACCACAGTGACCAAGTCCATTTTGAATGAGTGATGTCCAAACCACTGTGGTTATGTTTGACATGACAGGAGGAAGATGGATTCATGGGAGTGAGGGCAGCCGTTAATTCATCTTTGACCATCGATCTTCATGGTGCCTGAACATAGTAATTTAATCTAATAGTACATTATAAAAAATATGTAGGTTATTATAAAAAATATATGTAGGTTATTAATAACCTTTTCTTACCTAAAAAGGACCACATATTTCTAAATGATAAGAAAATGGGGAAGAAGCCTCTTTATAAATGGAAATAAATATACACTACTGAGATTAATAAAAACAGTTCAACCAAACAGGCCATGCAATAACAGACACAGCAACAAAAATGTGTTGTTAGGACGTCCCCAGAACGTCCTGAAATAGTCGCCAAAAGTCGTCAGGATGTTGTGTCATGGTCCACCTTATTTCCCTCGTTCCCGGCATGTCTCGGGGACATCCCCGGGGTGTTTTGTTTACTACGGTATGAAGGGACGAATCAGAGAGCACGGTTATGACGAAGTCATTATGAAGTGACCAAATGGGAACAATGTCAACCTTCTGTTGTGATCAAGGCCCAGCGCACTGGCCTTTAAAACATGTTGGTTTATATACACTCAGTGGCCAGTTTATTAGGTACACCCCCCTGTTGTTCGTTGCTTGCTATATGAAGCAGGCAGACAGTCATCGAGGCATTCAGTTACTGTTCGATTGAACGTTAGAATGGGTAAAACAAGTGACCTAAGCGACTTTGAGTGTGGTATGATCGTCGGTGCCAGGCGTGCAGGTTGTAGTATCTCAGAAACGGGCGGGCTCCTGGGCTTTTCAAGCTCGACAAAACAAAACACATCCAGTCAGCGGCGGTCCTGAGGGCGAAAACAGCTCGTTAATGAAAGATCGAAGGAGGATGGCAAGAATCTGGCAAGCTGAAAGGCGGGTCACAAGCATGCAAATAACGGCGTACTACAACAGTGGTGTGCAGAACGGCATCTCGGAACACACAACTCGTCCGTCCTTGTCACTGACGGGCTATAGTTCGGCACAGTGGACTCATAATAATACCCATAAAACCTAGAGGTAAACCGCGGTAATGGTTCCAATAGTTTTTTCCCAATTCATTTTTGCATCTGGAATTTTAGACCTACTTCATATAAGGTCTGTGTTTCGTGTCGGCTTACCCTGGTGTGACATTTTGATAGCCATGTAATTCTCTCTCGGACAAGGTGAGTTTTCCCAATATATTCCCCTCAATTTACTCTCAAAAATTAAAAATGCTAATTAGAAACAGAGAAGACCTCAGCAAGACTACAAATTCCTGCAGGAAGCTCCTGCACGTCATCTCTAGCCGACACTGTCAGCTACCGTTCAACAGCGCAATCAGAGACCTTATGTTCCCAATCCATGATCTGAAGTCCTCTTTTCTCTGTCTTACACACTCTTACAGACTCATATTGCTTCTCCTGTCAGAACCTGTTTTCAGCGAAGCCAGTGGTCCAAAAATATTCCACATAGCTCACACACACACACACACACACACACACACACACACACACACACACACACACACACACACACACACACACACACACACACACACACACACACACACACACACACACACACACACACACACACACTACGCTCCCAGAATCGGTTACATTACATACCAGATTTGCTCAATAGCTAGCGAGATAATTTGAAAAATGCTAAACAAGAATACACATTAGAAACACAATCAATTATTTACATGAGAAAATAAAAAGGCTATAATATCTACTTTATTTAAAAAATATCTTTTTTATTTAACCTTTATTTAACTAGGCAAGCCAGTTAAGAACAAATTCTTATTTACTTGCTAGGTTATTTGCTACTTGTCGAAGAGTTTAAATTCAGAAATGTGCCTTGAGAGATGATGTCAAAGCTTGCATCAAGATGTGTAGTTCTGTATGCGAGCCACATTAGCGGCTAATTAGCATTTCAATTTGTAGGGGTAATTACAGGCGAATATATTGATCAAAGTTACCTTGTCCGAGAAAGATTTGCACGGTTATCAAAGTGTCACACCAGGGTAAACCTACACGAAACACAGACCTTCTGTAATTCTAAAATCCCCAACGCAAAAATTTATAACGAAAAAATGATTGGAACCATTTCCGTGTTTTACGGCTAGGTTTTATGGGTAGTATGACTCATACTGTGGTACTTAAATGCAGCAGACAACCACACCGGGTCCCACTTCTGTCAGTTAAAAACAAGAAGAAGCGGCTTCAGTGGGCACGTGATCACCAGTACTGGACAATTGAGGAGTGGAAAAAGCATTGCCTGGCCTGACGAATCCCGGTTCCTGTTGAGTCATGCTGATGGCAGAGTCAGGATTCACAGCCCTATCCTGCCTGGTGTCAATGGTACAGGCTGATGGCTGTGGTGTATTGGTGTGGGGAATGTTTTCCTGGCACACGTTAGGTCCCTTGATACCAATTGACCAATGTTTCCGTGCCCCAAATAATTCAAGCTGTTCTGAAGGCCAAGGGTGGTCTGACCCAGTACTAGATAGGTGTATTACAACCTCATTTCTGCACTATGAGGTCACTGTGAAATGGTGAAAATTATGATAATGCCCTTTAAGTGAATGAGCTATTTGAAAAGACCGCCCTGACATGTCCCCCCCCCCCCTTTACACCACTCCTACGCTCTGTTGTCATCTATGCATAGTCACTTTAGTAACTCTACCTACATGCACATATTACCTCAACTAACCGGTGCCCCCGCACATTGACTCTGTGTCGGTACCCCCCTATATATAGTCTCGCTATTGTTATTTTACTGCTGCTCTTTAATTACTTGTTACTTTTATCTCTTATTCTTATCCATATTTTTTTAAACTGCATTGTTGGTTAGGTGCTTGTAAGTAAACATTTCACTGTCAGGTCTACACCCGTTGTATTCAGCGCATGTGACTAATACAATTTGATTTGATTTGAGTAGAACACTTGTGAAATTGCTTATTGCCTTCCCGCCTTGCCTTGCTGAGCTCAGTTAAAGTACAGAGAGTAGGGAGGAAGTCCTGAGCCATCACTATCTCCTGACTACTGCAGCAGAAATGGCAATTCAGCTTATAGCTGGTAATTGTGGTCAGGACACTATGACCTTATTCATGTGTATGATGACTAAGAGGGATGGGGGTGGGGCATACTATTTGTCCCTGGGGTAAAAATTGGCTCCATCTCATAGACGTCAAGAGATGGAGGGCCACAAGTAATGCTAATTCTATATGATTGTCTTCGCGCTATTGCAGTGAGCTATTTTAGCCTTCCTCGAATAACATTCTGCCGAGACAAATTGGAGCCAAATGATATTCCGACATGAGGTTTTCAGATAATCATGCTAACCCTGTCTTAGGACTATGTCACCAGGTAGAAAAGTGACAGGATCTGGGTCTGGGTTAAGCAGGCAGTGTGAAGGCAGAGGCAGACAACAAAAGGACAGTTCAACACATTTATTTTAAGGACTGGTGTTTACCAAGGTTTCAGCACAAAGTTTCTCGATTCAATTCGATTTCATCGTCTCCATATTTCATTTACATAAAGATCCTTTTCTCGTACGTTCAGCTTAAAATCCATGTTAGTTAGAACCATCATACAACATACAAAACAAACAAAAAGGGACACAAGTAGTGACACAGGCCAGCAGGCTGGAGTCCATATTTTATCACTTAGTCATACAGCACAAAGTCCATTTGCCATGTGCTCTAATGAAACATTTCAGCCTTAAGCTCTGTTGCAACATGGATCCACCATGTTTCTGCACTGCATCACTTTCTGTGGGCGTCTGCTTGGAACACAAAAGCAGGGGGGTTTTGATACATAATTCAAAATCACATTATACGTTAATCGTCCAGTAGGAATGCTTGTTTGTTACACATTGTTACACAAAATAGTGTAACAATTACCCCTTTGTAAATAAATGAAATAATGACACGCATAATAACCCTGTCAAAAAGTGATTGACCGCCTCATAGCCTGTTGTGTTGACTAGGGTTTCCTAGTATTGTATCTTCCCCGATTTGTCCACAGCCACCACTAAATCCCTTATTAGCTCTGATATCACAAACCTACAAGGGAAGTCACCTCATTCATAAACCCATGCAGATAGATGGATTCACCATTTGCAACCGTCTTCACTGCATGAGACTGGTTGGTACCCAAGAGCCCTGACTCCTTAGTTGTCTCACACCTACAACCACTGGTGGGACAGGAGACATCTCACTCAGAGGCAGAAGAGCATATCTCCAGCCTCCCATTCCATCTCTTTCTCCCCCCAATTCCCTCTCTCTCTCTGAGGTGTCTGGTGACTGTGGCTCTCCCACACAGTCAACTAATGGCCTGCCTTGCCCCTCCCTCCGAGAGAGAGTGAGAGAGAGAGAGAGAGAGAGAGAGAGAGAGAGAGAGAGAGAGAGAGAGAGAGAGAGAGAGAGAGAGAGAGAGAGAGAGAGAGAGAGAGAGAGAGAGAGAGAGAGAGAGAGAGAGAGGGAGAAGGGAGGAGGGAGTGAGGGTGGGGAGGCTGCAGCCCACCAGCATCCCCAGGGCCCCTTGCCTGCCTCGCTCCTGCTGCTCGCTGCTGCTGTGGCTCAATACCAGAGACTCCTGGCTGGGATCACAACCCTGCGAGTCAGCCCAGAGAAGATCTGCTTTGTGTGGTGCCTCCCAGTCTGTTCTCCTGTTTAGTCCTACTCTGTCTCAGTCTGCACTGACAACTCTCTGAGCTGCCCCTCCGCAATCTCCATCATCATGGCAGTGGTTGTGGGTTCCGCTCCATGGGCAGCCCCACTGGCCCTGGTTCTACTTGCAATCACCCTGGCAGTGCCAGCCCTGGGAGGGTGCCCATCCGCCTGCCGGTGCTCCTTCGCCATGCTGCAGTGCCTGGAGCCCAATGGCATTGCCACTATACCCGCGTTGGCACTACAGGAGAGCGAGAACGTCACGGAAATGTGAGTGCAGTTGGTTGCTTGGATGGCTGGTTGGTTGATTGGGTCTGCTGGGTTTGTTGTGTGTGTTTGTCAAGTGTTCTGCTTATCTATCTGTTGGCTCAGTCTTGGATGGGGTGTCTGGCAGTGTCGATAATGAGTTGGGTTGGCATAATGGTTCATCTGTTGCTTTGATGATCTGATGTTGGTTGCGTGACCAGCTTGAGCTGTTTGAAGCAATGCTGGGTGTGGAACAACAAATACATGTCTTAATAGGAGATGGTGAATATAGTCCAGTAGGGAGTTTAATCAGGGCGATTGGAGAGGGGAATTATGTAACCCTATGGATTGAGTACATTTTGTATGACCACTGGCCTTCAGTGTGTGTTCGTATGGTGATGAGCTGGTTAGATAACGGACTTCAGTTGATTGGTGTTCTTGCTTTGATGATTGCTTCTGCAAATTAGATTGGCAAAAGACACTCTGTGCAGGCACTTTTTGTGACGTTTCACAGAACTGTTCTTACACTTATTAAAGAAGAAAAGTCCATGAGATTCAAAGAGTATGTATCAAAGTATGTATCCGGAGATGATCCGTCTTAAATCTTATCAGAGACTTCTACTCTTAGTCCTCTTTCCATGATTTGTACAACTGGAGTTTCTCAATTTCTGTTTCCAGTGAACAAATTCCACTCCACGAACTCATGAACTGAACTCCCCCGCTTTGAGTTGGGGTTAAAGAGTCTGTTTGATCTTGTGTCTGGTGGTTTCGCACGGGCTGAACTGGGGAGCGATGCGCTGTAAGGGAACACTGTCGATAAGAGCAGAGTTGGTGGTAGTGGAGTGATCAGGTCTGTGGGATTGTGTTGATATTGATACTGCTTCACTGATACTCTGCCTTGGTGACGGCAAACAGTCATAGAGGCACTAAAGCAGCAAGGTGTTCAGATACATACATCCTTGCCTGGTGAGGGTCATCCTCACAAACCTGTTGAGAACATGTTGTTGTAGAGGAGGCTTGTGGTTCCCTGAAGGACTATTAGCCAACAGAGTATATATACTTAAATAAAACTGCCATAGAAGAGACACATATATAATATTTTAACGGGTACACAGTACACTCCACCTAAATATGCACTACGGGATTCAGATTCATATTGCATGAGTTGGATTTATTACATATCACACGAATTGCAACATTCATATGATATCATACCAATTGAAAAATGTGTAACATGTCACACGAAATGGATGACATAGTACACAATTAGATGACGTAGTACACAATAAACGGGGACCACTTTTAGCTCATGCGCACCACTTTCAAAACTGCCTGAAACTATACAAAAGCTGGAGGATGCATCTTTTAGGAGTTATCTTTTACTTTACAGTACACACTTTTGTCCACTCTTTTCAGACAATTGGAAAATGGCTTTATACTTAGGCAATACAGTACTGAAAATGAAACACAGAACTAAATGCCGTTTGCTGTAATCCCATGCTGTTCTGTCTTTGTTCCTCTCTACTGCTCTCAACAATTAACACTCGATCTGGCTTGTTAAGGGGGAGACTGCATCTACAGCATGTCCAGCTAGTACTTGACTTTCTCCCTCTATACCTCTACTTCTCTCTCTCTCTCTCTCTCTCTCTCTCTCTCTCTCTCTCTCTCTCTCTCTCTCTCTCTCTCTCTCTCTCTCTCTCTCTCTCTCTCTCTCCGTCTGTCTGTCTCTGGCTCTCTCTCTCTCTCTTTCTTTCTCTCTCTCTCTCTGTTACTCTGTCTCTCTGTCTCTCTGTCTCTCTGTCTCTCCGTCTCTCCGTCTCTCTCTCTCTCTTCTCAGTACCTGTGGCAAAACGTGTTACTTAGAACTCCAGCAGAGCTGCTAAATTCATTCTGAATCAATTCAATCAATAAACAAGAGCTGCTCTTCCGGCATGTGTTTCAGCGGAACAAACAAGGAACCATTAACTGTGGAACAGGGGCCCAAATTCCTAATTTGTTAAGTTATAAATGAAATTTTGCGAATTTGCAGCGAATGCCCGCCTGAGAACACTAGATGAAATATGACCCACTTGGCTCAATCCAATAAGCATAGGGGCAATTGCTGATTCTCGTTCCACCTGCCCTGCAATTACATTACTGCTCCGTGGATCAAATAAATATCTGTGTTGCTCAGTGACAGACTGAAACAATAGTGCCCCACTGTTAAAGAAGGAAATATTTGGTGATGGAGATGTTTGGGGCATTGCCCAGCGGGCAAAACTGTCTGCAATGATGTCTGGCTGATGTCTTTTGTTACGTCATGGTCAGGTTGTATACTGACTGTAAAAGGACAATTTTAGTGATCAGAAAGAGAAGTCTTCACCTGGTTGTAATCTGGTTATCGGTCGTCATGTCAACCAGATACAAATAAAAATATAGGACAAATTTCCCAGGTATTGTCATGAAAAAGGGTTGAGTGCTGCTTTTTTAAGCTATCATATTTGGCTATGTGAAAAAAGCTTGTAATCTTTCTTGATAAAATTGTTCAAGTGGAGGAAAATATTTTCCCCTTGGTCCTTTTATGCTGCTTTACTTATGGTTATTGATACAGTAATGGTGAAATATCATAGATGCTATATAACAGTCCACATAAAAATTAACTTTTCTGGCCACGTCGTGTACACATGTAGGATCTTAATTTGATCACCCTGTTGCAGAATAACTTTTAGGCAATGTTCAACTTGTGGTGTATTTTATGTTTAAAAAGGCTTCTGAAGTTTGTAATTACATTTAGACATTTCAGACTTGATTTTCCCTTATGGAAAATGTATCAACACCTAAAAAATGTATCAACACCTAAAAAATTTCCAATAATTATAATCTGCATAATAATTCACATTTTCTGTTGCTGCAAGATTATTTTCCTGCTGTAGCAAACTGGCTCAAATTATATCCTACATCTGTACACTCTTACAGAAATGGATTCAAAAGGGATTCTTCAGCTGTCACATAGAAGAACCCTTTTCATTTCCATGTAGAACCCTCTGTGTAGGGGTACATGAAACCCAAAAAAAGGGTTTTACCTGGAACCAAAACGGTTCTTCAAAGGGTTCTACTATGGGGACAGCCGAAGAACCCTTTTAGGTTCTAGATAGCACATTTTTGTTCTAAGATTGAACATACAAAGGGGTTCAAGATACTGTAGTTCAAGAGTAAAGTGACCTTGTGTTAAATGAGTGTTGAGTTGACATACTGTCCTCTCGTGAAATAATTGGTTCGTCTGGAAAAGTGGAAAATTACTCATTGAAAAGAATTTACCATCAGCAATGTCAACTGAGTGTCTCACAAGAAGACAAATGTTTTTTCCAAGTCTTCTCTACAGTATATTTCGTTTTGATATTAGCTTTGTGGTTTGTTTTCTTTGCATCTGCCTTGGTGTGGTTATGCTATCAGTTGTCAGGCTCTTGCCCACAAAGGCCCATGGTTTGGACAATGCACTCATGAATTTCACTATAAAATATAATACTCTGTGCTGTACTGTGTCAATTCAGTACCTTTTTAGGGCTTTCATTACGTTTAATACATGTAAACCCTTTTCTATTGGTCATTGTATTAACTGTCCTGCTTGGTCTGGATTGCTGTGGGTAAAAATAATTGATAACAATAAAGATAATTTTCCATTCAAGCATTTTGTTTTGTTGTTTATAATAGGCCTACGCAGCTCATTGTTCCTAGACAGTATTTTTGTATTTTACTTTTCAGTGTTTCTTTTGTTGCTTTTTAATTTTTTTTACTCAAATCAACTCTGAATGCCATAATTAAATGTTTCCTTTTAATTTTTACATTGT